>NW_005871951.1:87997-97502 GCF_000147115.1 Myotis lucifugus
CCTTGGCTCCTGGTTCGATGCTCAACCAACTGTGCCACACTTGGCCCGGCTCTCCCTTTTTACCTTCGTACAGGGTTCCATTAGGTGGATGTTCATAATTTATTTCACAGTCTCCTGTTACAGGTTTTAACTTTTCCCCCAATTTTATGACCAGGTGCTCCGTGTGACGTTCACACGCGTGCACACACCCCAGGGCACATTCCCGGAGGTGGCAGTGCATGTGTGACTTGGCTGGCTTTGGGCCAGTCGCCTCGTGTGGGTGTGGCTCCAGGTTAGACCCCTGTCAGCAGCGCAGTGGGGAGGTCGGTGCTCACAGGCCCCACCAGCACTGCCTGTGGGTGGCCCGGGTCTTGGCGCGTGGCCAGCCGGCCGGATGGACGGTGGCACCGGGTTTCCTTCTGCAGCGTTCCCGGGCTGTCTCCAGTCCGCCCTGAAATGCCCGGGTCCCTTCACTCTTAGTGGGCGAAGGTGGCAGCCACCCCTGGAAATGAAACCTCTTGAGGGACCCCTTGCTCACGGTGACTGTTACACTCGGGGACATGTTCACAGGGAGCTGTTTGAATCCCCAGCCTCGCTTCCCCGAACAGAACAGGCATTTGCAAATGGCCTTCAGGGGTGAGGATCAGCTGTCTCCCCCCACACCCCCACCCCCGATTTTTTTAAAAAATATATTTTATTGATTTTTTACAGAGAGGAAGGGAGAGAGATAGAGAGTTAGAAACATCGATGAGAGAGAAACATCGATCAGCTGCCTCCTGCACATCTCCTACTGGGGATGTGCCTGCAACCCAGGTACATGCCCTTGACCGGAATCGAACCTGGGACCTTTCAGTCCGCAGGCTGACGCTCTATCCACTGAGCCAAACCAGTTTCAGCTGTTTTTTTTTTTTTTTTAATCCTCAATGTTTTCCATTGATTCTAGAAAGAGAGGGATGGAGAGGGAGAGAGAGAGAAACATGGATGTGAGAGAAACAACCCGTTGCTATGACCGAACTGGCAACCTGGGCCTGTGCTCCGACCGGGAATTGAACCCAAGACTCTGGCCTCTGAGCGGCACCAGGCAGGGCTCAGCTGTCCTTTTGGTCTTGACATTTCCCTTCTCCTGGCTTTGTGCATCTGGGTTCCTCAAAAAGGGTTCTGCAGATATGCACACCCGCCCCAGGGGAAGAGGGAATCCTTGGGCGCCACCAAGTGGCCACCTGGGGTGCGACAAATATTGACTGGGTACCAAAGACACCCCGCTAGCCCCCAAGACTGTTTTCTGAATTCTGGGCCCATCTTTAGAGGAAGGCACCATCAGAAAGCACTGGAAGGGAGCGTGGCCTAGGAGAGGGTGGCTTCTGCGTTCGCTATTTAAAATATATATTTTTTAGATTTTTTCAATTATAGTTGCCATACAATGTGCATTTCAGGTGCACAACAGTGACTAGACATTTATATATCGCTGTTTAAAGTGCAAGCTGTTTGCCCTTGCCGGTTTGGCTCAGCGGATAGAACATCGGCCTGTGGACCAGAGGGTCCTGGGTTCGATTCCCATCAAGGGCATGTACCTCGGTTGCAGGCTCCTCCCGGCCCAGACCCTGGCCAGGGCTCCTGCAGGAGGCAACCAATCTGTGTGTTTCTCTCACATCGATATTTCTCTCTGTCTCTCCCTCTCTCTTCCACTCTCTCTAAAAACCACACACAAAAAAGGCGCAAGCTGTTTTACCACTGCCGTGTGCTTTGAGCACGCGTTTTCTCGGGGTGCCAGACCTACGAGTAAGCACCCACGTGGGCCCTGAGCTCAGAGTGTCTGTGTTTTGACAGTTGCTCCTAGTCCTGATCAGGGCACATGCCTAGGTTGCCGGTTTGGGTTCGATCCTGGTCAGGGCGCCCACAGGAGGGGAGGTAACCAATCGATGTTTCTCTCTCTTTTCCTCTCTGTCTCTCTCGCAAATCAACAAACATATCCACATATCCTCGGGTGAGGATTTTTTTTTAAAAAAGTGTCAAATTCTCTTTGTGTCCAGCTTAGTTTTGGGGCCCAGGGGGTCTTCCCCCGCCAAGGGCCTTCAGCTGTCCTACTCAGATACCCCAGATCCCCTCCCCGCCCAGCCTGACGGCGCTCTTACCCGTAGTCTCTGCTTTCTCCCTTCCTCCTCAACCAGGGCCTAGAGTCCATGCCAGCCTTTGTTAAGCAGAAAGTGAAGCCACCTGCATTACCGCGGGACGTGAGTCCAAGCGCAGCCTCCACCGGGTATCCAGGTGCCGACCAGGCCCTGGATGCCGCTGGTGGTCTTGGCCCAGATCAGACCTTGCCGGGACCCAGCGGATCAAGACACCCCTCCGAAGGGGAGCAAAAACTTCCCTCTGCTCCTGGGTTTCCTGCGCCCCAACTCGGAACTGAAGCTGATCAGCACAGGCCTGGAGAGCGGCCCAGCACAGCAGGTCTGAGAAGAGATGAACGGGACGCACACCCTGGCCCAGTTCGACAGGACTTGCACCCTGATGCTCCCGGGGGGATGACCCCCAGCCCGGGTCAAGTCGTGGACGCCAGGCCAGACCAACTGGGGCCAGGGCCACCTGGCCTGGATCAGCTTGAGTTTCAACCTCCTAGCGCTTACCCAGGTGGCCTCCCCTTCCGGCGGGGTCCGATGCCACCTGGGATGGAGGAACAGGGACCGGTTCTACCTGGCCTGGGTCAGCAGGATGTGGTGCCGCCGTGGGCACCTGCCAGAGACCAGCAAGGATTGGGACTCCCTAGTCCCGCACAGCCTGGCATGGTTCCACCTGGCGCACAACAGTTCGGTGTGAGATTTCCTGGCCCGGACCAACGTGCCATGGAGCGGCCTGCAATGGACGGGAGTGGTGTGGGACCCATTGGCACAGATGAGCATGGATTTCCAATATTTGGCATGGATCAACAAGGATTGGTTCCACCTTTTAGAGATCAGCAAGGTTTTGTACAGCCCGGTTTGGAAACGCCTGGCTTCATACAACCTGGCACACCGCAGTACAATGTGCTCCAACCTGGCGCAGCTCAGCCTGGCTTGGTCCCACCTGGTGCAGCTCAGCCTGGCTTGGTCCCACCTGGTGCAGGTCAGCCTGGTTTGGTCTCACCTGGTGCAGGCCAGCCTGGTTTGGTCCCACCTGGAGTTGATCAACGTGGTTTGGTACAGGCTGGTAAATATCCACCTGGTTTTGTACAGCCAGGTGCATATCCATATGGTTTGGCTCAACCTGGCGTCTATCCACATGGTTTGGTCCAGCCTGGTACATATCCACATGGTTTCATGCAGCCTGGTGTGGCAGGTCATCCTGGTTTAGTTCCACCTGGTGTAGGTCAACCTGGTTTAGTCCCACCTGGTGTAGGACAACCTGGTTTAATCCCACCTGGTGCAGGTCAACCTGGTTTAGTTCCACCTGGTGCAGGTCAACCTGGTTTAGTCCCACCTGGTGCAGGTCAACCTGGTTTAATCCCACCTGGTGTAGGTCAACCTGGTTTAGTTCCACCTGGTGCAGGTCAACCTGGTTTAGTCCCACCTGGTGCAGGTCAACCTGGTTTAGTCCAACCTGGTGCAGGTCAACCTGGTTTAGTCCCACCTGGTGTAGGACAACCTGGTTTAATCCCACCTGGTGTAGGTCAACCTAGTTTGGTCCCACCTGGTGCAGGTCAACCTGGTTTAGTCCAACCTGGTTTGGTCCAACCTGGAATGGATCAGCGTGGTTCAGTCCAACCTGGTGCAGGTCAGCCTGGTTTGGTCCAACCTGGAATGGATCAGCGTGGTTCAGTCCAACCTGGTGCAGGTCAGCCTGGTTTGGTCCAACCTGGAATGGATCAGCGTGGTTCAGTCCAACCTGGTGCAGGTCAGCCTGGTTTGGTCCAACCTGGAATGGATCAGCGTGGTTCAGTCCAACCTGGTGCAGATCAGCCTGGTTTGGTCCAACCTGGAGTTGATCAGCGTGATTTGGTACAGCCAGGTGCATATCCACCTGGTTTTGTACAGCCTGATATCGATCAGCAGGGTTTAGTGGAACCTGGACTAGATCAGCATGGTTTGAGGCAGCCTGGTGCTGATCACCAAGGCTTGGTACCATCAGGCGCAGAGCCTCATGGCTCTCCACGCCCATATCAGCATGGCCTGGCACCTCCTGGCAGAGATCAACAGGGTCAGGTGTCACCACGCCTATCCAGGCAAGGTTGGATGTCGCCTCGTATGGACCAAGAGGGTTTGGTACCAACAGACACTTATCAGCGAGGCATAGACCAGGGTGGTGCACGCCCAGAGCAGCAGCAATGGGTACCGCCTGACCTAGATCAGCGTGACCGTGCATCCTCTGTCCTAGACCCACATGGCCACACGTATCCTGGCCCTTACAGCCCAAGGTACTCGGGTGTCGATCCACATGACCAAGAACATTTGGATCCACAACAACGTAGCGGGTATACTCAGCCTCCCCCAACTCCCAACGTCCCCTGGGCTCAGAGCGTGGACTCCCTTAGCGAATCCAGGCGAGCCTCACAGGAACCGAGCACTATTGAGCCTAAGAAACACGATTCCCTGGAGAAAGTGGCTCCTAGCTTCCCCATTGCGGTGGAGACGTTCCGCCTGATGGGAGAGCTCATCGGCCTCTACTCGGAGCTCAAGGAGAACCTGAAGACCCTGGATGTGCAGAAAGCTGGTGAAACCGACCTGGAGAAGATCCAGTACCTGCTTGCGATGATGGGTGGGTAACACTTGCGTGGAGGAGAGACCACGTCTTCATTCTAAGTTGACTCCATCCCTTTCCCCACCTTTTCCCCTGGCGGCCACTCTTCTGCCCGAATCCCCCAAAATAGAATGTCTGCCTTTAGCCATTCTGGGTTCTCCTAGAGCAGGGGGTGGGAAACCTTTCTTTTCTGCCAAGGGCCATTTGGCTATTTATAATACCATTCGTGGGCCATACAGAATTGTCAACTTAAACACTAGCCTGCAAACATTTAATGAACTCACCTCTAATGCCTTGGCAGGGCCAGACCAAATGATTTCTCAGGCCGTGTGTGGCCCGCGGGCCGGACGATCCCCACCCCTCCTGGAGCCTTTAGGGTCTGAAAGAAGGAATTAAACCTTTGGAGTGAAGGAGCCTCAGGAGAAGAATGAGGCAGATCATGCCCCTGCCAGGCTCTCTGGAGAGCAGCTGGGGAAATGCTGGGGCAAAGGCAGCCAGCAGCATTGGGCGGGGGTCAGAGGAGAGGATGTTGAAGAAGCAAACGTAACCTTTGTCTATTCGCAGCTCTGGGTCCATTCACAGCTCTGGGTCCAGAGAATAATGGAGATTTTGGAGTTGGGTGCAAACTATAGACCAGTGGTCCCAAAGCCTTATAGGGTGTTAAGCCTTTGGTGGAGTTTTTATGGGCTGCGGACACTCCTGTCTCCTTTCTCCGTGCCCCTCCCCCGCCCCCAGTCCTGTGTTCTCTGGGGTAACTTCACTCCGGGGTGGGGGGAGGGGGGTGCTGGAAGTGGGGATTAGATGCCCACGGGGATCTAAGCCTTCGGACTCTGAGCGCCCATTTCCCATAGTCCAAAAGACCATCCCACCAGACCTGCAGGAGCAGCTGAAGTCCATCAAGACCCTGACCAAAGAGGTTCGGCAGGAAAAAGCAAAAGTGAGTGAGTGAGGGAGGGCCTGCCGCCGGGCCTTGGCGCCAGCGCCCCCCTGCCATTTGCCCGTGGATGGCCGGCAGTCCTGTCATCGCTACCAGCCCTTCAGGCGGGGAATGCGGCTGAGACTTTGCAGCGGTCACTCCCTGGGGGAAAACCTGGTGCTCGAAGCTGTGGGGTTTAGCTGAGCCCGTTCTCTCACGCGGCCATTGCCAGTGAAGGCCAGGCCAGCCCGCGGGCGCAGCGCTGGGACCCAGTGTGTGGGACTGTCGGGGGCCAGTGGTCATGGCGAGAGCTACCGGGTCTTCAGTTGTCACCTTTTTTTTATCCTCACCCAAGGATATTTTTGCATTGATTTCCAGAGAGTGTGGAAGGGAGAGGGAGAGACAGAGGGAGAGACATCCATGTGGGAGAGACATCGATGGGTTGCCTCCCACACTCGCCCCAAACAGGGCCTGGGAGCTGAGGTATGTGCCCCTGACGGGAATTGAACCTGCACCCTTCAGTCCGCGGCCTGATGCTCTACCCACTGAGCCAAACCAACTAGGGCTTTAGCTGTCTTTTTATTTATATATATATATATTCCTCATTAGAGGATATTTTTCCATTGATTTTTAGAGAGAATAGAAGGGAGAGGGACAGAGAGAGAGAGAGTAGCATTGATGTGATAGAGACACATTGATTGGTTGCCTCCTGCATGCGCCCTGACCAGGGCCAGGGATCGAGCCTGCAACCGAGGTACGAGGTACGTGCCCTTGACTGGAATCAAACCCAGGACCCTTCAGTTTGCAGGCTGACGCTCTACCCACTGAGCAACACCAGCCAGGACTTTAATTGTCTTCTTACTGAAGACTGTCTACTCCGTGGTCAGCAAACTGCGGCTCTTTGGCCCCTTGAGTGTGGCTCTTCCTAAGCCTTAGGAGTACCCTAATTAAGTTAATAACAATGTACCTACCTATATAGTTTAAGTTTAAAAAATTTGGCTCTCAAAAGAAATTTCAATCATTGTACTGTTGATATTTGGCTCTGTTGACTAATGAGTTTGCCAACCACTGGTCTACATCATGGGATGGAGAGAGGGTGGGAGGAAGGGAGAGAGGGAGGGAGGCCAAGGAGGGAGGGAGGGAGGGAGGGAGGGGGAGAACGAGGGAGGGAGGGAGGGATGTCAGGAAGGAACCTTGGCTTTTGTCAGCAGGTTGGATTAGGGTCAGGGACGGGAGGAGGGGCTCGCGAAGGCTGCAGGCACCCGCAGGAGGCAGAGCCCGGCCTGCCTGACCCACCTCTTCCATTGGATTTGTAGTTGGACAAGATACAGAGGTTCCTGGAGGGCGGAGGGCTGCCAGAAGTGGGGAAGGAGGTGGCAGCCGGTCCGCTGAGCTTCCAGCTGGGTCTCCTCAGGTAAATGCCCTGCCCCGGCCGACCCTGCTCTCAGCCGAGCAGCTGGGAGCCAGCCTGGTTGGCCCACACCCTGTCTCTGGCCTGGGTCGTGTCTGCTCTTCCGGTTGCCCACGTCTAGTGCAAGCTGCTGGTGGGAGTTTCCCAAGTTCCTGAAACAGCGCAGCACCAGGACTTGGAAGGGCTAGCTCCACACCCGCCCCCCCGCCCCCCCCCCCGCCCCGGCTCCCAAAAAGGAGCTCCTTCCACTGTCCCCAGGGGGAGATGGAAAGGAGGGCCCCAGGGCCCCTCTGCAGGGCCCGGCCCCGCCTGCCACAACGCACTGGGCACCACGGCTGGTACGGCAGGGCTTCAGGCTCCCAAGCAAGCTGGGAAAAGGCCCTGGTCCCTCCCCCTCCATTCCTTAGGCCGGGCCCCCCCACTGGGGCTGGGGGGGGAGCCAGGCCATCCCTTGGGCCCAATATGCCACGGGAACAACTTTCAAAAAGGGCTCTCCGACCCTGAGAGAGACCCAGAGCCGGGCAAGGTACACATGGAGAACTCCGGCTTCCTTAGGCCTCCCCTTTACCTGCGAAAACAGTGAAGAGGGCCGCGCTCTCGGCACAGGGACCAAGGCCTTCTCAGAACTGCTGTCCCCCTCCATCCTCCTGTGTGTGTGTGTGTCCGTGCCTCGCTCACTGCCTTGCGGCTGCCTTCTCGCCCGCACCAGTTGGACAAGCTCAGGACGATCATCGAGAACATGCTGGCCTCGTCGTCCACGCTGCTGACCATGAGCATGACCCGAGGAAGGCCCCAATCACCTTGATCCCTGGCCAGATTGACCCCAAGGCCACCTGCCCGGCCTGCAGCCTGGACCTGAGCCACCAGGTCAGCACGCTGGTGCAGCGCTACGAGCAGCTCCAGCACGTGGTCACCAGCCTGGCGGCCTCGCGGCCGTCCAAGAAAGCCAAGCTCCAGCGACAGGTGAGCCGCGGCTCCCTGGGCAGCTGCACGCGGCCGTCGGATACACCGCGCGGGGAGTGGCGGAGAGTCCCTCGGCTTAGTTTTCCATGATGGAGCCCCCAAAAGTCCCGTCCTCCCACAGGGTGCCAGCGAGTAGTGCTGGGGAGGCGGGGCCGTGGGCTGGGAGGGCACAGCTGGCTGTGGGTGGAGCAGGGCCCCCCCCAGCCGTGGGGGCACCGGCACAGCTTCAGGAAGCACCCACTCTCCCTCCCAGGCCCCTTCCCACTTCCCTCCGGAGGGCAGGCTTGCTGGCCGGTGGGGACGTGCCTCTTGGATCCTGGGCTCTGGTCAGCCCCGGGCAGGCGGGGAGGCTGTAGGGGGGGAGGCTGTAGCCCCCGTGGCCGCAGGGCAGCTCACCCCTGGCAGCTCACCCTTTTGAGCCGATCACCACACTGGCCGACATTGGCCGACCAGGCCCCCCAAGGAGGCAGGGTTGAGGCGGGGGTGGCGGGGGGGCACAGGCACAGAGAAAGCGTGGGAGCCTCCGGCTGTCGGAGGGACATCGGAGGCTGGCCAATCTGCTGGGTGATGTTGTTTTTTGTTTGTTTTTAATATATTTGTATTGATTTCAGAGAGGAAAGGAGAGGGAGAGAGAAATAACATCAGTGATGAGAGAGAATCATTGATCGGCTGCCTCCTGCACACTCCCCACTGGGTATGTGCCCGCAACCAAGGTAATGCCCTTGACCGGAATCGAACCTGGAACCCCTGAGTCCGCAGGCTGACACTCTATCCACTGAGCCACACCTGCCGGGCTGGGTGCTATTTTAAGGGTCAACTTCTCGGGGGGCAGCAGGACGGGCCTGGGGGGCCCCAGCCGCCTCTGTGAGCAGGTCCCTCCCGCCGCAGGACGAGGAGCTGCTGGGCCACGTGCAGAGCGCCATCCTGCAGGTGCAGGGCGACTGTGAGAAGCTCAACCTCATCACCGGCAACCTCATCGAGGACCATCGGCAGAAGCAGAAGGACATCGACGTGAGGGCTGCAGGGGGGCGGGGGGGGGGCAGCGTGCGGCGTGACCCCAGCCACCCCTGCCCTTCAGTTCCTTGCTCCTCATTCTCCCTTCCTTGGCCCCCCAGGTGTTGTACCAGGGTCTGGAGAAGCTGGAGAAGGAAAAGGTCAACAGGGGGCACCTGGAGTTGGAGATTGAAGTGGTAAGGGCCAGGCGGAGGGCCCTCCTGCCTGGGAGGTCAGAGGTGGAAGGGAGCCTGGGGGGAGGTGGGGTGGAGAGAGGATTTAGGCTCAGCGTCAGGGTGACGGCTCAGGGGCCCTCCACGGCCCTCTCCCATCGGGCGGCCTCCTCCTCTCTCCGGGCAGAAGGCCGACAAGAGCGCCCTGGAGGCCAAAGTGAGCCGCATGCAGTTTGATGCCACCACGGAGCAGCTGAACCACATGATGCAGGAGCTGGTGGCCAAGATGAGCGGGCAGGAGCGGGACTGGCAGAAGATGCTGGACGGCTCTGACCGAGATGACAGCCAGGTGAGGGCAGC
>NW_005871951.1:97789-109654 GCF_000147115.1 Myotis lucifugus
GTCCCCCCCACCCCCCCCGCCCGCAGCTTGACCGCCTTGAACCTGACCCCGTGAAAGCAGCTGCTGGAGGATTCGTGGAAGTCCTTTCGGCAGCAGCTCAAGGGAGGCCTCCCCCGCTTTTCCCGGCGGGCGAGGCGGCCGGCATGCGGCCGGTGAGCTCCGCGGGGGCTGGGAGATGGCGGCCGGGGTCCCTGGATGATCAGCTCCCACCGCGCAGCGACCGCCCCCAGCAGGAGTGACGGTGTTTTAGGGCTGAGGCCACCCCCTAGGACAGTGAAGAAAGAGGGGAGTGAGGCTGAGACTCTCGGGCCACGGGAGGGAGTCCCAGTCCCCAGAGGTGAGAGCACCAAGCGGGGCGGGGAACCTGGCCCATGGCCGCCTGACCCGCGTTTCCATGACTGACCGCCAGGGGGCCCCCGAGGCTTACACAGCGCCCCTCAGGGCCGCGTGGGTGAGGACAGGTGGGTGCGGACCCGCACCAAGAGGGGGCAGGTCTGGGAGGGGGTGAGTCTGGGGAGCAGGGACAGGACGGGCCTCCGGGCCGGGGCCTGTGGGTGGGCCCGGCTCTCCACGCTCCGTCCCCACCCTCACGGGTCCCATCCCACAGGCAGCTCCTGGCCCATTTCCACTGCCTGTCCTGTGACCGTCCCCTGGAGACAGCCGTGACTGGACAGTGAGTGCCCACGCCTGGTCGGCCCCCCTCCCTCGTGGGCCCACTCCTGTCTGCCTGGCCTGCTGCCCGCCTGGTCCTCGCCCCACCCCCAGCAGGGCTCCCGGGGCAGGAGGCCCGTGGGCAGGGGGTGGGGGACGGGAAGATGGGATTTCTCACACTCGACCCTCCCTTCCCTCTGCCCCCCAGGGTCCTCCCCACCACGCCCGTGGGGCCCAGCCTGCCCGGGCACCGCTCCACCCGCCCCTACACCGTCTTTGAGCTGGAGCAGGTCCGGCAGCAGAGCCGCAAGTACGCAGGGGAGTCGTGGGCAGGGCTGTGCGGGGAGGCAGGACAGACAGCGATGCGGGCTCCCCCTCACCGGGGACGCCTCTGAGCTGGCACCAGCTCTCCCAGGGCAAGAATGGGGCAGGCAGAAGAGGCAGGACCGTCACACCTGCCTTCGGAGTCCTGGGGGGGCCTCGCCAAGGCTGCCGGCCACCTTCCCTCCTCACCCCGTTCCCAGGCCCTCCAGTGCCTCAGCCGTGGCTTGGCATCGCTCGGCGAGAGGCCGCTCAGGGCACCTCTGGAGCTCGGCCCACTCCTGCAGCCTTTCCACCTCCTGAGGGTGGGCTCAGAGGAAAGGGGGGTTTTCAAACTGAGCTGAGGAGCCTAGGGGTTTCCCGTGCGCGGGGCGAGGCACCGCCCCCCAGGCTGGCTGGAGGAGCTGGCTTCTCTCCGGGCGGCTCCTGCACTGCCCACTTTCCTGGCAAGCCTGGGTGTGGTCCCTGGGGGACGGCGGAAAGGGCTCCTGACCACCTGAGTCCCGCTGAGCCGGGGGTAGAGGTGGTGTGAGCCGGGCGTGGCCTCTGGCTGTGCCTGGGGTCCGGCTGTGCGGCGCCTCACCCTCCTCTCTGCCCACACCCGCAGCCTCAAGCTGGGCAACCTCGCCTTCTCACGGGCTGACGTGGCGGCGATGGAGCGGAGCGTGGGGCGTCTGCGCACCATGCACTCCAAGATGCTGATGGACATCGAGAAGGTGCAGTTCCACTACGGGGGCTCGGTCAAGGCCAGCAGCCAGATGATCCACGAGCTGCTGCAGGCCCAGTGCCTGGGCTCCCCCTGCTGCAAGCGGTAGGACAGTGGTGCAGACTGAGCCCACCGCTGGGAACGCCCTGTGGAGGGAGGGTGTGTGTGTGGGGGGTGGCCCTGGCCGGTGTGCTCAGTGGTTAGTGTCAGCCCACGGACTGAAGGGTCTCAGGTTCAATTCCACTCAAGGGCAGGTACCTCGGTTGCAGGCTCGATTCCCTTCCCTGGTCATGGTGTGTGCGGGAGGCAGCCAGTCGATGTGTCTCACTCACATTGGTGTGTCTCTCCCCGTCCCTTCCACTCTCTCTAAAAATCAATGGAAAAATATCCTTGGGTGAGGATTAAAAAATAGTGTGTGTGTATGTGTGTGTCTGTGTGTGAGAGTGTGAGTGTGCGTATGAGAGTGTGTGTGTGTGAGTGTGAGTGAGAGTGTGGTCCTCACGATGGCTGGCCAGGAGGCAGCTCTGCTCACTCACCCGCCTGTCTGCCCCTTGCTCTGCCCTGGCCCCAGAGGCCCCTGAGGACAGCTGCCCCCTCCCTCTGGCAGGCCCCCCCCCCGAGGTCACCCGCTCTGTCCCCCGCTGTCCTCACAGGGTGTCGGAGATGACGGACTACAGCTTCGCCACGGTGTCGCGGCACTGCGGGGGCAGCCACACCCTCACCTACCCCTACCGCCGCTCCCGCCTGCAGCACCTGCCGCAGGGGCTGCTCCCCGAGGACAGCCAGGTCGCCGCGAAGGTGGGGCGCTGCCCGAGTGGGGGGGCGGGGGGCAGGGAGGGTCCGGGGCCCCCAGTCCTCTGGAGACCCACCGAGGGCACTTCATCCCGCCCTCGGCCTGGAGGCAGCTTCTTTTTTTTTTTTTTTTAATATTTTTATTGATTTCAGAGAGGAAGGGAGAGGGAGAAACATCAATGATGAGAATCATCGAACGGCTGCCTCCTACACGCCCCCTACTGGGGATCAAGCCCACAACCCGAGTGTGTGCCCTGACCGGAATCGAACCCGGGACCCTTCAGTCCGCAGGCCCATCTATCCACTGAGCCACACCAGCCAGGGCGAGGCAGTTTCTTAGACCCAGTTAAAGCCTCAGGTTCTTGACCTTGGCTGGGAAAAGAATGCCATCCTGGCCACCCACCACCTGGCCGAGGCCTCCAGCAGGGGCCCTGAGAACAATAGCGCCCCCACCTCCTTCCCTGTCCATCTGCCTGGTGCCGCCCGAGCCCCGCGAGGGCTGAGCTCGGTGGGTGCTGGAGTCCGGGAGACCGGCGGGGCCACGCCCCGGCCGCAAGGAGACAGGGCCGGGAGGGAAACCTTCTGGTGCCGCCATGGTGGTTGACGCCCCTCTCACCCTCCCCAGCACCACGAAGTGGAACATTCCTTGGGGCCCTGGATGGGACATAATTTACAAGGGGACGGATGGGACATGAAAGCTGCCAGGGCATCCCGAACAAAGACAGTGAGTGTCCAGGTGGCCCAGCCGCCTGTAGGCTCCGCCTCAGCCCCCAGGATGGTGCCGCTCCTGGAAGGCCAGGCACTTGAGGCCTGGCCCCTGGCTGCCTCTTCTACCTCCGTCTCCAAACACTCCGTCCCCAAAGCCCCGGCCACTGTGTGCAGGAGCAGACGGCCGCCCAGCCTCAGCTCTGAGCCGCACGCGGGCCTGTCTCTCTCGGGCTGGCTGCGCCCAGCGGCCCGCAGTCCTCCCATCTCGGAGTCCCCACGGAGCTGTCGGTGTCTGAGAAGGACCTTTCTCTCCGCTGTCCCCATCAGGCGCCGGGAACAACAAGCACAAGACAAAGCCTTCCCGGTCCCACGCGCACCGGCCGCCGGCCCTCGGCGACAGCCCGCTGCCCTTGCGGCCTCAGAGCGCCAACATGATGGCTGGCGGCACTTCAGGTAGCTGCCCTCTGGGGGGGGCCCTCCCGCCAGGCCCTCTCCTGCGAATGGCTGGGAGATGCCCGGTTTCCCCGGGAGAGGCAGGGCCGGGAGCTGAGGGCGGGGCCTGGAGAAGAGAAAACGCATGGCCACTGAGTGCCTGGGGGGGGGGGGGCTCCGGTCTGGGGGCAAATGCTATGAAAGGCCCCATTTCACAAAGGAAACGGAAAGGGTCCCAGCCCAAAAATCTGGGCCCCGGCCCAAGTCCGCCCCTGCCCACACGCGCTCCCAGGGTGGGTGGGGGCCCTTGAGCCCAGGGCACGAAAGGGCCCCAAGGACCCTTCCACCTGCTCCTGCCTGGGAGGCCTCCTCCTGGGCCCCAGCTCGGAAGGTTCCCTGGAAATCTCCTGTCCGCGTGTGGGGCTCAGTCCCGCCTGGAAGGCAGAGGGCTCAGGGCCTTCAGGAAGGGCGCCGGCCTGGAGCCCAGAGCACCTCTAGGCCTGTTTGCTCCATCAGTGACGGGCATTGCGCTCGTGCCGCTGGGGAACCCAAGGAGAGGCGTGCCCCCCCCCACCCCCCCCACCCCCGAGGTTTCGGACCCACGGCACTTGCAGAGGCTGGAGGTCAGGGCCCCAGGCCTGTGCGCTGCGAGGCCTCTGCAGGCCCAGCTCCGGGAGCGGCTGGGGGAAGCGAAGCAGCTGACGGTGGTCGGGGCACCTGCCTGCATTGAGGGCTGCTCAGCTCACCGGCCGCCCGGTGGAGCTTTACACGTGGGAACAGTTGAGTCCTCGGGCCAGCGTTAGGGGAGGGCCCTGCTAGCCTCACCTACACTGAGGACCCGGGCCCGAGGCCCAGCTGGGAAGCAGCAGCGCTGGGAGCCCAGCCCAGGCTCCGGCCCAGGTACGAGGCTGCGAGAGGGGGCTCAGAGGCAGACAGAGCGCGGTCTGTGGCTGTTTTCTTGGGGGTACTGCACTCCCTTCTCCCTGGCACCCCACTGTCTACAGCAGGGGTCCTCAAACTACGGCCCGCGGGCCACATGCAAATACAAATATTGTATTTGTTCCCGTTTTGTTTTTTTACTTCAAAATAAGATATGTGCAGTGTGCATAGGAATTTGTTCATAGTTTTTTTTTAAACTATAGTCTGGCCCTCCAACGGTCTGAGGGACAGTGAACTGGCCCCCTGTTTAAAAAGTTTGAGGACCCCTGGTCTACAGCCAAGGGCACTTGAAATGTCACGGGAGCAGGAGGGAGGGGGGGGCGTCCTCAGACATCCCTGCTCATGCGTGATTATGGCCTAAACAGCCCGTTCACGAGGAAACTTGACCGAAGCGGGGCTCTCGGCCCCGGTGGAGGCGGGTGTGGTTTCCACTCGGTGATGATAAAGGAGCTTTGCTTCGGGGCTCCCGTGCGGACTGCACCCCGGCCCAGGGCAGGGCCCTCCAGCACTTGCCCCCTGTGCAGCAAGGGGCTGGGGGCCGCTGGGGGCCGTGGGGAGCGAGGCAGAGCCCTCTCAGCCCCTCCTGTCTTGCAGCTACTTCTCGGCAACACACAGACCGACCGGTCTCCTCGCAGGGGCGCCTCTCCCAGCCGAATGTGGGCCACCCGCCCAGCCCCAGCGGGATGGCGATGCACATGGACCTGCCCCCCGGGGAGGGCATGGAGGAGCCCACCCGGGGGCCCAGGACCCCCTCTGCTCACTGAGCAGAGCTATAAATAAATGTTTCGGAAGAAGCTGGCTTCCCTGTCCTGGCTCGGAAGGTGCGGGCAGAGGGAGGGTCCCCGGCCCAGGCGGCAGACCTCCGGGAGAGGGCGTCTGGCTTGGAGCGTGAGAATCAGGTCAGTGCCCCCCAGACGGAGCCGTCCTCCGAGGGAGCGGGCGGAACAGCTCTCCCCTGACCAGGGCTGGACGGGCCGCTGCCGTCCCTGCCATGGCCCTGCCTTCCTGTCGGACGCGCGGTGTCGGGGAGCAAGTTGTACCTTGGAGCAAAGGTGAGGGTGGCAGCTGCCTGCTGCGCTCCTGCCGCGGGCTCAGGGCAGTGCCCAGCTCCTGGCGCAGAGCCCGGGAGCACTGCCACCAGCCACCTGGCAAGGTTTCTGTTTGAGGTGCTCGGCTTACCCCGCGGGGGCAGGAGGCTCAGAGCAGGGGCTGCCCGGCCTGGGCCGTTCTCTTCCCTTCTCCTCCCAACCCCGAAAGAGAGAAAAGGGGGTCCCGGAGGCCCCCCTCCTGCCCCCGCCCTTGAAGCTCCCTTGCTCTTGTCCCCTTGCCCCAACAGGCAAGAGGGCTCGGTGCTGGGTCCTTGAGCTGAAGATCTGGGCAGGTGGGGGGGCAGGAGCAGGCGTGCGCTTGGTGCAGCAACTACACAGGCCCGGCCCGTCCCCTCACCCCAGGGACAAGGCAGAGCTGCCCCCCGAAGGACTCTCAAGTCACTGCAGCAGTTCTGTGCCTCAGGTCTGTTCTCATTGGCTCCCTCCTCAAAGGTGGGGATCCCCCACCCCCAGTCCCTCTCCCACCCCCCATGGGAAAGCAACCTGGGGGCCAGAGGCCTGCTTTAGGGTGTGAGGGGAGGGGTGACAGCCTCACAGGAAAGTGTGGCAGGAAACAGCCCAGAAAAGGGTTTCTCCCCAGTCCCCACCCCTGTGGGCAGGGGGGGGGGGCTGCGAGGTGTCACGGGAAAGGCAGGTGCTCCCCCTCCCCGCAGGGGCTCCCCCTCCATCCCCATCAGCGGGGACGCCATTCATCTCTAAGTAATGAGGGACACTCAGGCTGATGGGGGAGGGGCAGTCCGGTGGGCACCCCCACGCCAGCACCCTTGCCCCTGCAGGCAGGTGAGCGAGGCCAGCCCCCCCGCCCCCCCACTCCTGCTGGGCTCCTGTTTCTCGCGCCCTCACCCTCGCTAAGAAACGCAGGTCCCTGGCCTAGAATCCACTCGCCAGCCGGGAAGGGAGGGGCAGCCGCAGGGACAGGCAGCCTAAGCGCCAGGCCTCCCCCCGCCCCCCACAGGACAAGGGTGACACTCCCCAGGCGGCCAGGCCGGGCCACGTGGGGGCGGAAGTCCCAGCAGGACCACCCCAGGCGCAGGGGCTGTCCCCCGGCCTGGAAAGCACAGGTGGGCAGCTGCAGGGGTGCCCGTGGGAGGAGCCTCAGGGGTTTCCAACCAGGAAACAAAACTGAAAGGACAAACCCAGCCCCAAAGGACAGGATCACATGGGGGCGCAGGGGCAGCTGCACCGGCTCCCCTCCCACAGGTGCAGCCCCACAGCGGCCCGAGCGGGTGGCCCACGGTGGGGCCAGGGGCTCGAGGAGGGATCCGGCCCCGGGCCAGCCCGGCACAGGGAACAGGCTCCTCACCCACCGGCCGCTGCCCCGCTGGTCCTGCCCGGCATGGTCCCTTCGGAGCCCGCCCGGCGCTGGGCTCCCCCGCAGCCCTGGCTGACCTCTGGCCCCGCCACATAACACGCTCACAAGGACCCGCTACCCCCGAGGAAGGAGGCCAAGGGCAGCGATGGCCGGGCAGAGGTGGGCCCAGTAGGAAGGGGCTGGGCGGCCACCAGGTGGAAGGAGCAGCCCCACACTGTAGCGGAGACCATGGCTGCGGGCCGAGCCCGGCCTGTGATGGGCAACGAAGGAAGGTCAAGGAGCGAGATCACAGTAACCAAGTCATGACCCGTCCCCCCCCCGCCCCCCACATTCAACTGGACCAGCCTGTCCATCAGGCCCTGGTCTGGACCCCCAGCCCCGTGCCCAGGGCGCAGCCCCCACTCCCCCAAGGAGCGCCTTCCCTCCAGGACAGACAAAGATCCTGGGAAGTCAGAAAAGCCTTTAAGTTTTACACGTGAACTTCACCTGATGAAATGATGGACTTGGGAACGGAACCCAAAGGCAGGCGCTCCTCCCGGCATCCACTTGGCCAGGACGGTGCGAGAGGCAGGCCGTGAGCGAGCGAGCAAGGCCGAGGCTGGGCCCTGCCCTGATGGCTCTTCAGTGCCAGCCTCCACCTGGGGGTGGCGATGTCTCGTGATGGCAGGAGGCCCCCACACCTTGGGCTGCCAGGCGCCTCTGGTGGCCCTCTTCCGCCCAATTCCAGAAGCATGACCATGACTTTGAGAGCAGGCAGCCGGCAGACACCGTGTGCCCGCACATCACACACCTGGCCGTGCAGCACCTGCCCTGGACTGGAGGAGGGGGTGCTGGCCCCTCCCTCTGACCCCAGTAGCCCAGACCAGCCAGCACCATTCACATAGTTAGTCATATTTATATATTTATATATTACAGTTATATATTAAAAACAGAAAAAACTTGCCTGAAGAGAAACTCCTGAAGGACCCAAGTGGCTCAGGAAGTTTGCTATTCCCCCCCACCCCCCAAAATTCCTTTATAAAACCTTCCAGTGCGATCTTCAGGAAACCCCCGCCGCCCCAGCCCCGACCCGGCCCTCCTGTGTCCCCACGACCCAGACTGCCCAGCTCCAGCCCAGCGCGCGGCGTGTCCAGTCTCATCTCTGGCCGTCCACGGCAGCCATGGCTTTCTGCGGGGCGCCCCCCTGCTGGGCTCCGGGGGGCCACGTGGGCTGTGGGTGGTGGAGGTGGTGGAAGCTGTGGGCCGTCGGGGAGGAGGGCGGCATCCAGGTGGCCTGGTGGCTGGGCGGGGACGAGGCCCAGAAGGGGCTGAAGTTTGCAGGGGGCGAGCAGGCCACGGCCGTCATGGGGCTGTTGCCGCTCTGCAGGCTCTCGGACGTGCGCAGCTTGGAGAACATGGCCAGGGCGTCGGGGAAGTTGGGCGGCGTGGCCGGCGTGTTGCTGGGGGTGCACATCTGCTCAGAGAGACACAGGTGTCGGGAGGGCTGTCCATCGGCCCGAGTCCCAGCCTCACTGCCTGGCCCCATGGGCTCACCCCGCGGCCCCCTTTACTCCCAGCTGCAGCCCGCAAGCAGCTTCAACAGCACAAAGCACGCCTCTCGCCCACGCCAACAAGAACAAGAAAAATAAGGACACACCGGCCATTTTTACCCAAACCAGGGGTGCTTCCTGTGCTGAGTAAAGGGTTAACTCCCACCAGCAGCCGGGGTCAGGTTAAAGCGAGGCCAGGGAGCAGCCAGGACACCACTGTGGCCTCAGCCCGGGTAGGAGCCCATTGGCCCGTCAATAATCCGCCCGATGTTCCGAGGTTGCGCGTCCAGGGAGGGCGGCCAGACCCGGGGTCTGCCTCCCGGGCCAACCTTGGAGAGGCCCGTGTTGGTTTCAGGCCCCAGCTCTGAGCCTCACTCAGCCCTTCGCCAGCCGCACACAGTCAAGTGCCACTTTGTGGGTGGGCTCCCCCAGGACAAAAGCCGGGGTTTTGGTTTCCTGAGTCCCAGCATCTCCCCCCACAGGTTGCTCTTGGCCGAGGCTGGCAGAGCATCTGTCTGTCCAGCCCCTCTCAGCCCTCTTCCTGGGGGGTCACCACAAACACCCCATCTGCTGTTTTCTACTACCGTGGGAGGGGGCTCCCCAAACTCACTATCCCTTGCCATTTCTGATGAGGGAACCCCAGCCAGGAAGGGCAGGAGCTGGGGCGGGGGCTGGAACTGGCACGCTCCCTGTGAACCAGGGACAGTATGGGGGGGATGGAGGTGCCATCCACCCTCCCCAGGCCCACCCCGCCAGGGGCGCGGGAAGCAGAGAAGCCCGCACAAAGCGGTTGGTTCTGACCTCACCTAGCTTCTCCCTTTCCCAGGAAGCCACGGGAGTCTATCTTTGAATTTCTCCTAATTTTAGCAACACTGGCCCCTCCCCTAGGCCCAGGATGGGGAGCAAGATACTAGGACTCTTCACCTGGCAGGGAGGGAGCTTCCAGGGCTCTGCAGCTAAGCCCCAGCCTGACCCGGACCTGTTCCGGAGGCTGCTAGGGAGCTCTGACCATTGTCTGCCTCAGGGCAGCCACTGGCCTCAGTGCGGCCTGGCCTCACCCACCCCAGCCTGTTTCCCTCCTCCCTTCACTACCCCCACCCCCACCCCAGGGCTGACTTCTCTGCAGAAGGAAAAAATGAATGGGGGGGGGGGGGGGGGGGAAAAAAGCCAATTGCATCACAGCATTGTGACCAACTTCCCCAGTTCACCAGCCAGCATGTAGAGTAGACTGTCTCCTGAAACAGCCGCCCTGTGTCTGCCTGCTGTGTGAGCTTGGGCAAGTTCCTTAACCCCCCTGGTCCCATAAAACCAGGAGCTTGATCCAGATGCGCTAAAGGCCCCTCCAGCTCTGTGATTTTCTGACAACTAGAGACAAGCTTTCCAGCGCTTAAGCACACAGGCCCACTGCAGCTGCCAGTGTCCCCCGGCTTCCAGTCCATGGGCTTCTCCCCTCCCCACCCCACCCAGGCCCCCTTCTCTGAGACACCTCCAACCATGTGACTGTACAGTCACCGACAGGACAACCACTTCTCAACTGCTCACACCCTGGGTCACTCTCATGTTGCTATTGCTCGTATTTAACTTTTCCCTTTGATTTATTGTCCCTGAGAAACGACTAGCTCCTTGCAGGCAGGGTGTGCACTGGGCCGTCAGGTCCTCAGTCCTCGGTGCCCCGATGGGTACACTGATCACAGGTCTGTTACACAACCCAACACCGGCCTCGGGCGAGGAAGCCTCAAAGGACTGCCGTACCTTGGGACTAGCAGATCAGGGGCCCCAGGACCTAGAGGGACCTCCAGCCCCAGTTCTCGCCCCGAGCCTCCCTGCCCCAGCACCACAGAACGGCTGTTCTGGACACCGTGGGTCTGGGGGGCAAGCGAAGGCCCCTCTGAGAGGAGATGGGGCAGGGTGCCCCGGGTTAGCGGTGTCAGATGCAGGGGAGGGTCGGCCTTAGCAGCCACAGCCCCGACCAGCAGTTCTCTCGCCATAGCCAAGGCGTTTGGTTTGTTATTTCTGTACAGCACCAGCCACCCCGGGAAAAAGCTGGTTAAAGGGCCAGGCAGACCCTTCTCCATGTGTCCTCACAGGGTGAGGGCGCCAAGGACCGACACAGAGGAACCACTTGCAGATCCTCTGAAAAGGCAGCCACGGGCAAGGACACCAAGTGTCAAAATGCCAAAAATGCACTCCCAGCACCACAACAGATCTCCAGGGAGCGATGTTTTACAATCCCTGGGGCTGGGGCTGGGGCAGTCCCTCCCCCCGCCTCCCAGCAGGGTAATAGGTAACCAGGGGGGAGCGGGTGGGGGGACCGGCCTTCAAGTCTCTCAGGGAAGGGATGTCCCCTGCGTGGAAAGCAGGAGTCCCCACGGCTGGGAAGGCAAGGGGTCGGGCCTGGGGGCCGGAGGGGAAAAGAAGGCAAAGCCAGGCCCGACCACTCCTGTTCCCTGCGCTTCTGTATGTTCCCATGCTGAGATGAGAAGCAAATTCCTGGCATTTTCTGGTCAAAGTCTGTACGTCCTCGGTGCTCAGGGTCTGTCCGTTTTTCCATAAACAGGAAAGAGAGAACGTACCCCCCTGGGTCGAGCCCGGCCAGGGTGGATTTATCTCCTTCCTGTTCCCTGTGGAGCTGGGCTGTTTGGATGGGGGGCTGCCAGCGCAACAGCAAGAGGGGGCTCCCCAACAGCAAGAGGGGGCTCCCGGGGAACAGACAGCCCAGCCCCCAGCCCCTCCGGGCCCTCCCTGCCCGGGGCTCCCGGGGGCCCAGCCGGCTAGTTCTCATCCGAGCCCCCTTCTCCGCTCCCTGCCGCCCTCGCCGCCCTCCGACCCCCAGGCCTCGGGAGGGCCCCGGGCGCGTGGCTTCAGGCCGAGACGCCGGCGCCCAGGAGGCCGGACCGGGGCTGGGCGAGCCCGGCCGGGCCGCTTTCCTGGAAGACATTTTGCTCTTTGTTTCCACTGGGGTGCCTGGCCAGCCTGAGTGAGGGGCTGAGGGCCATTTTCAGGCTGGCGGGTGACTGAAGCTCCCAACCTCTCCTTTTTTTCTTTTTTTTTTTTTATTCTGGGATTTATTTACCTTCTATGGCTGTCACTGGAGCTGAGAGCCTGCTTTAGCTCTGAGGCTTGGCTCCAGCTCTGAGACCTCGGCTGCTGAAAGCAGGTTTCTGGGCTTTGTTTACCTTCTGTATTTGAAACTTTGTTGCGACTCCAGCTCTGAGATTCCGGCTGACTGAAAGCAGGTTTCTGGGGATTGTTTAGCTTCTATATTTGCAACATATAGAACAGAGCAGGGCGGATAGGGAGCTCGGAGCCCAGCAGCGGCAGGCAGGGAACCTTGGCTTCCTCCTTCACTGGAGCAAGCAAGCCTCC
>NW_005871951.1:110083-116926 GCF_000147115.1 Myotis lucifugus
GGGCCAGCTCCCGGTTCCGAGCGGGACGTTCGGTTCGAATCCTGCGGGCCTGCGGGACCCCGCACTGTTTCCCTTTTTGCCCGGCCGCGCCCATTGGCGGAGGTCGGCTCCGTGGGGCGCCCGGACATTGGCCGGCCGCTGTGTTTTGGCTCGTCCGGGCTCGTGATTGGCCACGGCCCGGCGTTTGGGGCGGAGCCGCGCGCGCTGATTGGGGCCCCGTGGGCCCGTTTGAACTCAACTTGAAAACCTGGAGTGCCTGCTGATTGGCCCAGGCCCCTCTGTTTGGTGTTGTAGGCTTGGGGGTGGTGCGGCCAAGTTCATTCATTACTTCATTGAAACGGAACATGCTCAGCTGGAAAAGCAAGACAGAGTGGCTTTGACTCATTTCCTCTGAAAGATGTGGTCATCTCGAGAAACAGAACGATCAAAATAGAAAGCAGATAGAGCCCTCGCAGCTGCTCCAGCCTCAAAGATTGTTTATTTTTTTTTAATCTTTCAAGCAGCTCTACTTTTTTTTAGCCTTTAAAAAAAATATAACGTACTTTTTTTCATGCCTCCTTCCAGTCACTACCCACCCCAAAGGCCAAGGTGTGTGTGTGTGTGTGTGTGTGTGTGTGTGCGCGTGTTTAGACCAAAACGTAGCTCTCTGAAAATGTAAACCAATGCTAATGTACACTAAATATAATTGCAAGGGAATAAATAAGACTTTCTCAGTCACTAGTATCCGACACTCAGATTTTTGTTGTTGTTGTTGCTGTTGTGAAATTGATTGACCTAACCAGATATTTAATTTCTACCCTCTTTTTCATGGGTGTGATACAGGTCTGGCTCTCAATCCCAGCCATTTAAAAACAAAGTTTGTTTAGAGTGCTCCACCTCCTGGATTAGGATTTGACCTTCAGGGCTGTGTTTGGGAATTGAGGGGGTGGATAAAGAACTAGGAGTTGCAGCAGACTGCGGAAGGGGCAGAGATGTAGGAAGATAATAGTACTAGTAGAGGAATTCACTGTTAGAATGTCTGCTTCTTTAAAAATGTATTAAGTTTTGGATCTGAAATACCAATCCGAGAGTATCTTTTGAGGCTAAGAAGAAAGCAAGCCTTTTCTGAGTTTGCCTAAAGTGGGTTTAACGCGCCATCGAAGAAAACAGGACCATGTAAACATAGAATATGAAGTGGGAAAGAGTGACACCCAATGTTTATTACTGATGAAAAACAGCCTGAGGCACTATAATGAATTTTTCCCAGTTAGTCTTTTGTTTTTGTTTGTGTTGAAGGGACAGGAGTCAGCTTTTTGCCTGCTGAGACCTGTTTCTCTTGCTGTAATTACACTTGGCCTCCCACAGGGTACCGGGGCTGAGACCCGGAGTGCGGCCGGCCGGAGAGTCAAGTCCAGCGCTCAGCTCTTCCCTCCAGTAATTGCAAGGTGAAAACAAAAGTGGGCAGCCAGCAGCTTCCGTCGCCAGGGCGCTCAGGCCACAAGCAGCCCTAGAACAAGGAAGTACTGTCATTGTGGGGCTCGTTTTCACAGGTCCGTACAGATGCCAAACATGCCAGGGCCGTGAGTGGCAGCATGTACCTGGGCAGAGGCATTCAGCCCGCAGGAGCCCTTAGGTCTTAAGTCAGGAGTTCTCAAGGGAGACCAGGGGCCTGAAAGTGCCCAAATTGCCAAACCTCTTGCCTCCTGGAACTGAGGCAATCTATCCTGAAGGGTTGTTTAATGTTTACCATCTGCAGGGCGCAGCTACAGGCACCTGGGAGAGGCGTGGAAGGCAAGACCCCCAAGCCAGAGAGAGACGCGGGTTAAGGGGCTACGGTTCTCTCCGGTGGGCCTGAGGTCGCTCTGGGCTGAGTGATTTGCGGCTGCGAGGCGGAAATGCTTAATCGATCATTTGGCTTCTGGGAATCTGGTTGGGCTTCATCCTCCTGGGCTGGATAACCTGGGAGCGCCCGTTCCGGGAGTGCAGTGCAGGGAGAATGAATGAGGTCATGTTTGTAGAGGGCTTTGAGCTGTTGGGATGAAAGCGACTCCCAAGTGCAAGGTGTTATTAACTAAAGGTGTTATTATTTTAATCTGAGAGGACAATGTGCGGCAGGTAAAGCAGAGCCATAAAAACATGCCCATTGACAACAAATAAAACACAGTAGTGGCCTTGGAAGGAACAAAATCCTCCTTCCATGAGTGGTCTCGGCTGCAGAGTGAGCCGCTGCGACAGCTGAGATGAGAAACAGTCTTGGCTAGGATTTCCTCGGGGTCTGGATAATGAGGATGTTTTATGTATATATATAAATTGATTTCAGCAAGAAAGGGAGAGGGAGAGAGGGAGAAACATCAATGATGAGAGAGGATCATTGACCGTTTGCCTTCTGCACCCCCCACCCCAATGGGGACAGAGCCCACAACCCAGGCATTTGCCCTTGACTGGAATCGAACCCGGGACCCTTTGGTCCACAGGCCAACACTCTATCCACTGAGCCAAACCAGCCAGGACTAATTAATTTTTTTTCAGATGATTTCTACTGGGGATGCTTGAAAATGAGTGAGCCTCCATGGGGAAGGGGGGCGCCAGCTGTCTTTCGCAATCATGGGAGGGGTGGAGGATTGATAATCCCTACCTCCACCTCTGCAGTGCATTGTGTTCCTGTTCCTCCCCTCCTCCTTTCTCTCTTACTCCCCTGACCCAAATGGGTCCAACCAAGCTGAGGGGAACTCGAGGGCTCTCGGGTATCGAAGGCCCACCCTGTGCAGGTTCCTTGTGACACTGCATAGCGCTGCACAGCATCTCTGACTTGAAAGTCCCAATTGGCCTGAAGCTCAGAGAGGGCAAGGAACCCACTCAGGATCACACAGCCCCTGCCTGATTTATGCTAGCAACGAGATCAGATGGGTTAGATCAGGTTTGGTTGATCCAGGACCTCATCTCCTTTCTCCCCTCCTTCCTTTCCTTTCCTCTCTCCTTCCTTGAATTATTATTATTATTATTATTATTATTATTATTTTAGTTTCTCTATTGTTGCATCAAGACAAAGGGACAATGTGGAGATGTGGTTAGGAGAAGCAGAGAGATATTGAGAGAAGAGAGGAAGATGGGAAAGGATGCAAATGCCAAGATAAGAAGACACAACGGCCCTGGCTGGTTTAGCTCAGTGGATAGAGTGCCGGTCTATGGACTGAAGGGTCCCAGGTTCGATTCCAGTCAAGAGCACATGCCTGGGTTGTGGGCTCAGTTCCCAGTAGGGGGTGTGCAGGAGGCAGCCGATCAATGATTCTCTCTCATCATTGATGTTTCTCTCTCTCTCTCCCTTCCTCTCTGAAATCAATAAAAATCTATTAAAGGAGAAGAAGATACAACGAAGAGAAGCAGCCCTCAGGCCCGCGGGGCAGCCCTCCCTGCAGGTCAGCCCGGGAGGCGGCAGCTGGTGTGCTAACCGGCAGGGCAGCTCCCTGCTCGTGGGGACTCCTAACGCTATTGCTAGCTCTGCCTGTTGAATGCGACCTACGTCTGTTACGAAGTTTCGCTGCGAGTGTGAGCCATGTCTACCCTATGGTGGGTTAGGCAGACCTTGCCACTTGGGAAGCATCCGTCTTTTCCTAGACTTTTTCCTTAAAGCAGAGGGAGGCTTAGTGCCAGAGCGGTCCCTCCACTGCCGGCCAATTCCAGTCCTCCCCTGTGATGCTGAGATCTGTGTCTACTGAGAATGTGCCATGAACGCAGCTCTGCTCACTTCTTTTCTTTCTTTCTTTCTTTCTTTCTTTTTTTTCCATTACCTTAGTTAATACAACCACCCAGCGATGTCGGGACTGTGTCTCTCCTCAATGAACAAATGAGAGAAATAGGATCAGAGAGGGTAAGTGACTTGCCCAAAGTCACTCAGCGAGCTCAGGCTGGAGCTGAGAGCTGAACCCCTGGTGCTCCCAAAGATCCCCGTCTGCTTTCTAGCCTGGCCTACCCCCTGCGTCCGCCTCGCTCCTCCCTCGGTGACACTGAACAGACAGGAAGGCTTGTCTGTGCTGTTAGAAGTAGCCGGAAGGTCAAAGCTGGTTCCCCGGCGGAGGAGCTCAAGCCGGTTTACACCAGATTACATTTTCATCGACTGTCACATGGCTCACAAGGGACAAAGGCCAGACCACTCCCAGCAGAGTTAATGGCATTTCCCAAAAACAGCCCTGGTGGCCTGTACTCTCTGTCCTGTACCTGCCAGCCCAGCGATAAGGTGGCCTCACCTCCAGCTGCCAGGTGTGTCGTGCGGTAGGTGCGGTAGGTGCGTCCCTGGCAGTCCTTTCGAAGAGACCCCGGAGGGAGGTTGGGGCTTTGCCCGAGGGGAGAGACAGGCAGGGCAGGAGACAGCTTCCGAAGCAGCCCCACCCACCCGCCCTGCCTCCTGCCTCAGGAGACGTTGGTTGTGGGCTGGGGCCCAGGTTCCCAGCCACTTTCTCTCAATGGCAGGAACTACCAGCTGGGAGCTGGGCCTCCCTGGCCCCACCCTGGCATCCAAAACACAGGAGTCTTGTTGCTGTGGCAGGTGCTAACCTGACTGTCCCCTCCCCCCCCACACCTTTTTTTATTTATTTTATTTATTTATTTATTTATTTTTAAACCCTTTTTAAAAAAGAAATATATCATACGCCTCCCTAGCTGGTCTGGCTCCGTGGATAGAGCATCCGCCCGAGGACTGAAGGGTCCCAGGTTCGATTCCGGTCCAGGGCATACCCGTCGGTTGCAGGCTCTAACCCCAGCCCTGGTTGGCGTGTGTGCAGGAGGCAACCAATTGATGTGTCTCTCTCACACAGATGTTTCTCTCTCCTTCCATTCCACTCTCTCTATATAAAAAAAAAAAAAGAAAGGAAAGAAATATATCATACACCAAGAGTCTGTGTATAACCTATGCACACTTTGAAGAATAGGAAAAATCCCAACATACTAGTAGAATTTAAGAAGTCCTAGACTAGTACCTTTAAAACCCTCACACGACTCTCCCCCAATACGTACTTTCCTCCCCCCAAAAACTCATGATCCTTCAATTTGCATTAATCATTTCCTCTGTTTTCTCTGTTATATAATCCATTGTTTGTGGGTACCTCCCAACAGTGCATTGCGGGCATGATAGATGGAGTCCGTTGAGTAGGTGACTCACCGTTCTGCAGGGCTCAGTCCCTTTTTCTCTCCACTCACCCTGCGGGTGAGCTCAGGGGAGCCCTCTTACCAATATGGATCGCTTGAAGCGAGCGCTGGCTCTCTTCCATGACCTCAGAAAACTCTAAGCCAAGCTAGCAATCATAGGTCAGGAGCAGGCAGTCCTGGAAGGCTCCCTGGAGGAGGGAGAACTGAAGCTGGGAAGGGATGGGGTAGATAGAAAGGAGAAGGAAGGGAGTTTGGGGGGGAGAAAGAACAGTGGAAACCAAAGCACAGCGTTACCCTGAAAGCAAGTTCATAGCCAGGCTCGTTCAGGGCACCTGTTGGGAGACAGTGGGGTGAGGGAGCTGCTGAGCTTAGAGGGGCAACGGCTAGCGTCGCCCTGCTCTGGGCGGTGGGGAGGAGAGTGGTTGGCATCACTCCCTTCAGCCACACACACAATGGCCCGGGCTTTCTCTAGGTTCAGCGACCCCTCAAATTAACCAGGACAGCCCGGCGAGGTTGAGGTAACACGCAATCCCAAAGTCTTGCTTCTCAGCCAGGCAGAGTTCGCTGCAGTCCGGCGGCTCTCAAGAAACACTGCCCTCTGGGCGGTGACGTAGTGACCCAGACCCGGAGCTCCTCGGTCTTGCGGCTCTGAGTTGGCAAAATGCAGCCCCGGGGCTGCTGCCTGCCTGGTAAAGGAAGCGTTACCGGGACACAGCTGTGCCGACGTGTTGGCGTGTGTCTGCGGCTGCTGTCATGCTCCAGCCGGGCCTGCGCAGTGGACCACAAAGCCCTCGGCACCGGGGAACGTGCCCGCAGGCCAGGCTCCAGGCCTGGAGCAATGCACCCTGCTGGCTCGCTGCTCCTTGTCTGGAGGAACCACATGGGGGCTCCTGACCACCCTCCGCACGCAGGGCCCGGTACGAGAACAGCAGCGTCTGATCCTGGGGCGCTCCCTCCCCCAGGGCAATGCACGAGCCTGTCCTCACTCGCTCATCTCTGCCTGGCTTGTCCCTGCATCTCAGCTCCTGGAGGGAATGAACATGGAGGGGCTGCTGCAGAGGGCGGATGTGTCCGAGATGCTTCTCCAGGTTTCAGAAGTCACCATGGTGGGACCGAGCCGTGGTGCTGGCAGCGCACACGCCCGGGGCAGTGTTCCCCAGAGAGAGGAAGGAAGTAGCCGCCGGGAAGGGGAGCGCTGGCCTGTACACAGTGGAGTCGGAAACCACCAGAATGTGCCTGTCACCAGCAGTGCCTGTGCTCCGGGCCCCAGAGCCCTCAGAGCACATCGGTGTCCTGTGTCCTGCCCTCGGGGTGCTCCCAGCCAGAGCTGCCCCGCTGACCCGCTTGTGGACGGAGCCTGGTCATCGGAAGGGACTGCGGGAGGCAGGGTGTCTGCCAGGCCGAAGGGGCACCGGTGCAGGGCCCACCCAGTGCCCACCCAGTGCCGACGGGAAGGCAGCTGTTCATCTGCCTGCTCTCGGCGTGAAGGTTGAGGCCCAAAAGGATCCAGAGACAGGAGATGGAGGGTCAAGGGCTTGTTGAAAATGGTCCTAATTCAGACAAGGGGCCGCTGGAGAGGAAGTGGGTAGGAGAAGGAAGGCAGATTACACTGGGGGAGAGACGAGATAAGGTGGGGAGGGGGAGAGCCCCAGGCAGGTCCTTTGTCTCTGGAGCCTCTGTGACTGGCCTGGCGCAGGGGCAGGCTGTCCCGGTGACAGTGAC
>NW_005871951.1:117256-123826 GCF_000147115.1 Myotis lucifugus
AGTCATTGCTCAAAAATAATGATTCTTGCCCTAGCTGGTTTGGCTCAGTGGCTAGAGCATGGGTCTGCGGACTGAAGGGTCCCGGGATGGATTCCAGTCAGGGCACATGCCCGGGTTGCAGGCTAGATGCCCAGTGTGGGGCGTGCAGGGGGCAGCCGTTCAATGATCCTCTCTCATCATTGATGTTTCTCTCTCTCTCTCCCTCTCTGAAATAAATAAATAGATAAATAAATAAAAGTGAGCGTTTATTGAGCACCTGCTGTGTGCCGGCACTTGTGCCAGGGCTTCGTCTGTGTCTGACTGAGTGTGCAAACACTCCTTGCTGGTCTCAGGCTCACTTATAGGCGAGAGGACTGAGCTTAGAGAGACGAGGTGCTTTTTCCAAGAGGCACAGGCCATAGCAAAGAGCTGGTTTGAACCCCCTTCTCTGTGGCTCCAGAGCCTTGTACGCCGTCTGCCTGTGGAGGCTGGGGAGAGCCTGCACGTCAGTATCAACTGAGTCCTGCAGGAAAGGACGCATTCGCTGAGCGAGAAGGAAGGCCCCGCTCGCAGAGGTGGCTTCCTGGACCAGGTGGGGTTTCGCTGAGCGGGATTCACCAGGGCACACAGGAGTGGGAAGGGCGCACGGGGAGGGGTTTTCTCGAGCAAATATGTGAGCAGGACTGACGCCTGCTTTTGGGGCGCAAGCGGGTTGTGGGGAAGCAGAGGGAGGAAAGGGTGTGGGGATGAAGCGTCTGTTTTGTGTGAGCTAATGGGGAGCCATGGGAGGTATGTGGGCAAGGGAGGACCGTGCGGACTCTGCATATTAGGAGTCAGCCCGAGAGTGACGTCTAGAACGACAAGAGGAGAGAGGAAAGGGAAAAGGAGGCAGGAAAGCCAGAGAGGAAGCGAATGGAACTGCCAGACCTCCTCTCATGCACAGATTTCATCGCTGGATAGAAAAGATAACAGTACACAAGCAAGCAATATAATACACACACCTCAGGGCGTGTTAGAAAGATCTAAGGTCCCTCCGTCCACAGTCAGGAGCATCTGTTTATTGCTCTGCGGGCTCCCTGCGCAGCCTTTGATGTGCCCTAATGAGGAGAGTAGCCACCACTTAACTGGACAAGCAATTAGCTCCGGGATAAATGTCACAGCAGATAAAATCCCGGAAGCGCTGGTGGGTGGTGGGCTGTGGCAGGGCCACACCATTAGTGTGTGGGGGACACTTTTAACCCACCTGCTGACCTGCTCCAACCCCGGTGGCCGCCGTCCTCCTTTCTCATCGCCCTTGGGATCCTGTCCCGGGAGAAGCTGGTGCCTGACTGCCCTCAGCTCCAGCATCAGAGGGGGGGGGGGGGGGGGGAGAGAGAGAGAGAGAAACATCAATGATGAGAGAAAATCATGGATCGGCTGCCCCCTGCACGCCCCCCACTGGGGATGGAGCCCACAACCTGGGCATGTGCCCTGACTGCGAACCGAACCGTGACCCCCTGGTTCATAGGTCGATGCTCAACCACTGAGCCACGCCGGCCGGGCTCTGTGGCTTTCTCCTGCCAGCCGGAGCGATGTTATGATAACTTCCGAAGGCTGTGTGTGGGGCCTGCGTTTGTGTTAGGGTTCTGAGCTGTGTGTCCTGGAGCTGGTTTCTCCTCTTCCACGGGCTTTGGAAAACAGACTACTCCGCAAAGGAAGGAAAGCAAAGCAGCAGAACGGGGTTTCCCAAAGCCAGGCCCAGGGCGAGGAGCCTGGGGTTCCCGGGCTCTGACCGTGGCTGCCACTCCCCCGGCTGGGGCAAGTCCCTTCCCCTCTCCAGCCACAGCGTTCTCCTCCTCCTGGGGAGCGGGCTGGGCTGACCTTCAGGCTTCTTCCAGCCCCGAAGCGCCAGCCAGGACACCCGTAGTGGACCCCCTGGCAGAGGGAGGAGAATTCGTTCTCCTTTTCTCACTTTGATGGTCTAAGTAACCGCAGGCCGTCGCCACGCCGCCTCTCCCGCGTCCTGGCTTCTCTGGGCAGCAGGAGGAAGATCTGGGCTATTTGCCGGCCGGGTGCTGACCCGAGAAGGGCAGCCAGGCCGCCGATCTGTACCTACTGGGCTGCCATGTTAGCGGTGCGTGTTCAGACCAACTTTATCACGTGGAGTGCGGGGCTGAGCTCAAAACCAAGGGCAGGGCAGAGTCAATGAAGGCAGAAGCCACTGTTGGTACAGAAAGGATGGACAGGGTCTGGTACTTGCTAGGAACGACCTGGGACTAAACGAAGGCAAAAAGAACGGCCTAGCGCGGCCGGTGTGGCTCTGCTGTTGAGCGTCGACCCAGGAACCAAGAGGTCTCGGGTTTGATTCCTGATCAGGGCACATGCCCGGGTCATGGGCTTGATCCTCAGTAGGGGGCATGCAGGAGGCAGCCGATAGATGTTTCTCCCTCATCGATGTTTCTATCTCTCCCTCTCTCTTCCTCTCTTTCTTAAAAAAAAAAAAATCAATAAAAAACATTTTAAAAATGGCCTAATTATTTTTTAAATATGTTTTTATTGATTGGCTGCCTCCTGCACACCCCCTATTGGGGTTGAGCTGACAACCCAGGCATGTGCCCAGACCAGGAATCGAACCTAAGACCTCTTGGTTCCTGGGTCAACGCTCAACCACTGAGCCACACCGGCCGGCCTCTAATCCTGTAAACTGGCCCTTGAGTAGGATTCACGTGAGGCACCTGTCTGACACTGAGAGCCGGGAAGGTTACCCGCCAGGCACCTAGCCTCCTCGCCCTGGGCCCCGGCTACACGGGGCAGTTGTAAACATTGTTTTCTTGGGGGTCTTCACCTGGAAAGTAGATGAAGAGGCTCCAAACCCGGCTGAAACCTGTAGCTGTTGAAACAGTTCTCCTTTGTTCGCGGCACACAGCTGAGGAGGATGTGAATGGTGAGGAATTCACATTCGGCAAGAAGCACAATATGGAAGCCCGGGTGCCATTTCCCGCAGGACGAGCTCAGCATCCTCGCAGGACCGCAGGCTGCCCGAGGAGCCGTCTGCAGGGTCCCGGGGCATGTCCGTGTTGGCACGTGGGAGCGGGCTCCTCCGCGGGCATCAGCCTGGCCCACATCCCCGAGCAGGAGGGGACATCCTCAGCTGGTGGTGTTGGCTTTAACCCCTGGACGCCAGGGGCCTGTGAGAGGGATCAGGGTCCTGGGTTGCTGATGGGGCCCTGTCTTTTGGAGAGACCCTGCGCTTACTCGGAACAGCAGGGCTGCAATCTTCCTACCCCCTAGCAGGGCCAGAATGGCCAAGCAAACAGCCAAGAAGGGGCCTGGCCCGCTCCCCTGTCCCCAGGCATCCCCCCCACCCCCCCCACCACCCGGCTGCCTTGCCAGCCTTTCACCTGCAGGCTCTCCTTCCTCTTAGGGAACCTGCGAGAAACCCTTGAAATGAGTGGATGTGCTGCAGATGAGCTGAAACTAGGACAGCCCAACTGAACAGAACTTAGAGCCCAGGGGGATGAGCTGACCTGGAAATCACTCTCCATGCGCCTCCCCCACCTGCTTCTCCTCCCTCCCTTAGGCCCAAGGTGGAGAGGGCTCAGAGCTCCTGCACTGCGGGGCTTATTGCCTCCCTGCCGGTCCGCCGATGCTTCGAGAAAACCCCCGAGACCCCGAAACACTGGCTGCTCTGCTGGGATTCTCCCCAGGGCTGCGTTGACAGCCAGGAGCGCACAGGATGCCGGAGGCTCTTTACACAAAGGCTGCCTGCAATTTGCATGTCATTTCCCTCTGCGCCTGTGCCACCCTCCCCGGACCTGCGTTCAAGTTAAAAGCATTTGTATGGCTCTCTCCACGGAGGTCGCTTCCGGTTTTTTTCCCTCTTGCTTGTGCCATCTCCTCCCCCAGGCCTTCTCCCTGGCCCAGATCTTTGGCGAGGGAGCCAAGTGGGGGGGAGGGAGGACCGGAGAGGCATGCGGGACTGGCAGCCAGAGGGCCTGCTCCCAGGGCGTGGCTGCTCCTCTGCTCTTTGCCCTGGACACAGGCTGAGGTCCTCTGTTCCCAAACTGTAACACTGCGTGATGACATCGTCGGAAGTGGGGCTCGGACTCAATTAGTTCACAGGAAGCCTCTGTGATCTAGAATTTTCTCTGAGCTTTCCCCGGTGCCTTGTTATTCTTCCTCATGACCCCAGGCAGCTGGCTATCGCCACTGCTGCTGCTTCTTCTTCTTCTTCTTCTAAAAAGTATTTTTATTGATTTCAGAGAGGAAGGAAGAGAAAGAGAGAGATAGAAACATCAATGAAGAGAGAGAATCATTGATCGGCTGCCTCCAGCACACCCCACACACGGGATCCAGCCTGCAACTCAGGCCTGTGCCCCGACTGGGAATCGAACCGTGACCTCCTGGTTCATAGCTTGATGCTCAACCACTGAGCCACCCCGGCCGGGCTATGGCCTCTTTTTCTGAACGAGCCCTGGTTCAGTTATTGCTTGGCTCTCCCGCAGGCCCACACTTCATGCTCAGACCTGAGTCTGTAGGTACACAGGGTTAGGGTGCCGATTTGTCCAACTCAGAACCCAGTGCTTTTTCTCTGCCTGCGTTCCTCCCACCATAAAATGGGGGTGTTAATAGCACGTGCATCATAGGGGTGCTGGGAGGGATGCTGCGGTGTGTGAGAGCTCGGAAAAGAGGCCTGGCTCGCAGAGAGTGCGCGGTAAATGCCGCTGTGTTACTGTGCTTGTTTTCTTTACTGCCCCAGGCATTGATTCATGGCGCATTCATGGGAAGAGAAACCTAGTTACAGGCTTGGGGGGCTGTTAGCCAAGACGGGGAACGAAGCTGTTTCCCAGGCTCAGTGCAGGCTGAGGCGGGGCCAACGCAGATCCTTGGGAGCCACAGAGTGAGCTGCCAGCCCTGGCCGGGTAGCTCAGGTGGTTAGAGCATCATCCCGATACCCCAAGGATTTGGGTTCGATCCCCAGTCAGGGCCCATACAAGAATCAACTAGTGAATGCATAAATAAGTGGAACAACAAATCGATGTCTCTCTCTCTCTCTCTCTCTCTCTCTCCCTCCCTCCCTCTTCCCCTTTCCTTTCCTCTCTCTCTCTGGAAATTAATAAATAAAATAAGAAAAAGGCTGAGTGCCTGATTGAGCCACACCCAGGCCTGGCTCTGCCTGGGAACAAGAAACCCTCAGACACGGATAAACCCCCGCAGGGCACGGTGCGCCCTTTACAACACGCTGGGAGCAGGAAGAACAAAGGGTTCTGAGCAGAGCCCAGGGTTTCGAGCCACAGTTTGCCCCGGGATGTGCTGGAGGCCTCGTGGGAAGCGGTTCTAGACTCTTCATGACCTGCAGTTCACCTTTACCCGGTAATTACAGGTGGGACCTGTGTGTGGTGAAAGGCGTGTCGGGAGGACACCAGTTCCCACCCAAAGGTACGTCTTTTGAAAGCCTTGGTGGTTAGGCCTGGGCTGGAGGGAGGGCTCTGGGCCTGCAGGAGGCTGCCGTCAGCGGGTCCCAGCCAGGGACTTGCCCGCAGCTCGGCCTCCTCAGTGTCAGTCAGTATAAATGACCCCAGATACCTTCCTCCATCCTGGGACCTTGGAGAAGACCAAGGCAAGTGGGCGAAGGTGCCTTTAGCTCCAGGTTTGCTGGCTGCCGCTGAAAAGAAGGTGATGGGAAATGCAAGCTGTCCTCGGGAAGAGGTGAGTCGATAAAATGGCATTCCAGACCAACCAAGGGGGCCTACGCTCCGAGCTGGGCGACCCACCTTGTTGAAGAATTGGGAACGCGTGATCTCGCAGCTGGAGTTTTTGCTGATCAGTCCGCCCTCTCAGGAAAACACACACAAAATACACCAGACCCACAGGTAAAAGAAAAGGTCTGAAACACAGGCGTGTCTGTAATTAAGCTTTGGGGTGACGTCTTCTGTCTGTCCACGCTCCCCACCGGTGGGGGTGGGGTTTTGGAACCAGGCCTTCCCCAGGTTTCCAAAAGAGACAGCCAGGGCTTGGGTGTCTTTTTTATTTTTTTATTTTTATTGATTGCAGAGTGGAAGGGAGAGGGAGAGAGAGACAGGAAATCAATGATGAGAGAGAATCATTGTTTGGCCGCCTCCTGTACGCCCAACACACGGGATATGCCCTGACCGGGAATCGAACCTTGACCTCTTGGTTCATAGGTGGACGCACAACCACTGGGCCACGCGGTCCAGGCCTGGCTGTCCACATCGCACCTCGGGCCGACACCCTCCTAAGCTCAGGGCAGCCTGCGCTGGCCCGGGACCTGTGAGCAGCATTGCAGCGGTCAGCCGTTTGCAGATGCTGCCCGAGAGAGATGGCGACGTGGTCCCCGCGGGTCACCAGCACTGGTCACCCTGGGAGATGGGGTCGGCGGAGCACTTTGGGGTTGAGGCGCCTACTGGGGGTGAGATGGTCCCCGGTACCCTCTGCGAGCGCCCCTCTGCGGGGTCCTGACCATCACCGCCAGCTCTGCAGATGCTGCGCTGGGCTGCCTCGCGTTTGGGGGACAATGCGGGGAGAGCTGGGCCGGCCTCGCGCCCCCCGGTAACCTGATCCCGGCGAGCAGTCTCCGGCCGACCCCGCCCC
>NW_005871951.1:124112-142440 GCF_000147115.1 Myotis lucifugus
CACTACTGGCTTGCTAGAATTCTCATGAAGAAAAAGGAACACGTAGCGAGGCGAGCTATATGAAAGGGTCGTAGCCCCAGGCACTCATGTTATCTATTTCCCAGAGATTCTGTCTCACTCCGACAATCGCAAAGCCTCGATGTGTCATATCGCCTCCCCTCCCCACGAGACAAACTTCCGGGGGCAAAACTCTGGGCACATCTTTTTTATAGTCCTGTCCAGCCGACAACACGCGGGGCGTGGAGGAGGGAGACCATCCCAGCCAATTACGGTGTCCCCTACCCGCCCAAATTCCGGTGAGGGCGGGGCGGGGCCACCCCGGGCTGGGGGAGGGGGTCGCGCGCCGCGAGGGCGGGGGGCCTTGGGCGCCCTAGGAACCGAGCGGCCCCCCGTCGCTGCAGAGCGACCCTGGAGCGGCCGGGCGCTGCGGGCGCGCAGGGGTGTGGAGGGGCTGGGGGGTCGCGGCGGTGGGCGGCCTGCGCTCACGTTGTCCTGTGACAGCGACGCGTGCCCGGGGCCTGCGGCTCCCGAGGGGCGGGGTGCCCAGGGCGCGGGCGGGTCCCCTTCCTTCCCTGCCCGGACCCCCTTTTCCCTGGGGGGCTGTAGGCTGGGGGAGGCGCGCCTGGCATGGGAGACAGGCACCTGTGCCGGGTGCTGGCCCTGGCCGAAGCCTCCAGGCCCGAGGGGGACAGGCGCGGGTTTGCATTGGGTTTCCCATGGCTGCTGGGGCTGCTGAGGCCGCAAATGCGCGTGCGGTGCTGCTGCGTTTCCAGAGGCTGCGCGGGGGGGACGGGGGACGGGGAGTGTTCAGCAGGAAGGGTTGGGATTGGAAGGGTCACAGTCACCCCGCTGGGCGGCCCCTTTGCCCGAGTCGCAGCGAGTCCGGGTTTGGGATGGGGACGCCTCTGGGACAGGCGCAGGTGTTGAGGATGGACAGAGGCACCTGCTTGCTTTCAGGAGCCATGGACTCAAAACACAAATGTGGTCGAGGCGTCCGAGTTGCAGGGGGATTTTGACAGCAGAGGAGAGAGGCTCGCCGGTAGCTGGAGCGCCCGCCAGTCCTGAGCTGCTGGTGCGCGTCCAGCTGCTCTGTTCCTTGCTTCCTCCAGGACTTTAGGGAACCCCTGGCCGCCCTCTCCTCCCTGGCTCAGGCCCTGGTGAGGCCGGCGGCGACTTTGGCGAGGTGTCAGGGCTGGGCAGTCGGATAAAGACTTGCTAATGTGAGGCGCCGGTTCCCGCAGTGCGTCCGTCCGGCCGGGCCGTGCCAGGTGAAAGCGGGGACCAGACAGTCAACCTGCGCCCCGCAGAGCGTCTGCCGGAGCCGCGCTCCTCGCTGCTTCTGTGCCAGAGGATGAGCCCTGCGGACATGCATGTGCTTGGAGCCGTTTGAGCACCGGCTGGGGTGAAGCTGTGGCTCATTCGAGATTTAATCACGCTCTAGTCAGCGGTTCTCATCCTGTGGGTCGCGACCCCTTTGGGGGGGCAAACGACCCTTTCACAGGGGTCGCCTAAGACCATCGGAAAACACATGTATAATTACATATTGTTTTTGTGATTCATCACTATGCTTTAATTATGTTCAATTTGTAACAATGAAATTGGGAAGGTTGAGAACCACTGCTTCTAGCTAATCATGACTGTGAAACCGGCGCTAAAGGAAGCACACGTTTTGCTTGTTAATAGATGAAAATAAGCACAAGTACTTGTGAAATTTTTTTTTTTTTTTCTGAAATCACTTAGCTTTTATCGATCAGGAAATGGAGCGTGCTTTGCTGAGCGTGGAGTTTTCGGTGGTTGGCTGCCGCCTCCTTCACCTATGGGAATTAGGGTGGGCAGTTCACTGGAACGCTGCTCCCCGAAGGATACTGATATAAGTATGGATCTTGGATGATGATAATGAAAGGGTAGTGGACCAAACTGAAACTTTTCTGCCCAGTCAGCGTTGACCTATGGACCATGAGGTCACGGTTCAATTCCGGTCAGGGCACATGCCCGGGTTGCGGGCTCGATCCCCAGTAGGGGGCGTGCAGGAGGCAGCTGATCAGTGATTCTCTCTGATCATTGATGTTTCTCTCTCTCTCTCTCTCTCTCTCGCTCCCTTCCTCTCTGAAATGAATAAAAGTATATTAAAAAAGCAGCACCAAAAACTTTTCTTAGCCAACACACTCAGTATCTGTAGTCTTAAACAATCCTCTCCACGCTACCAATTTTTTAAAATTTTACCTAATTGTTACTCAGTTTTAGTCGGAAATATTGTATGCGAGAAGTCTTTGCATCAAGTGGACCAAATTATTTATGTTGAAGGCGAAATACAGAAAACAGGAACCCGGAACCTTTGTACTTGGAAATCTGAGTGAACTTGCACATGTGCCCCCTTCTAGTGGCATCTCTCACGCTTTATCCGATCTTCACATTGACCTGGCTCTTCATGGGATGACAGTGTTTAGAGCTGAAAGGGACCTTTGAGAGAACGTGGCCAAGACCCACTCATTTCACCAGCAAGAAAACGGAGGCCCAGAGAAATGAATTGGTTTGGCCAGGATGACCCAAGAGGTAGGGCTTTTTTATTTTTTAAATATATTTTTATTGATTTCAGAGAGGAAGGGAGAGAGAGAGAGAGAAACATCAATGATGAGAGAGAATCATCCATCAGCTGCCTCCTGCACGCCTCCCACTGGGGATCCAACCTGCAACCTGGGCATGTGCCCTGATGGGGAATTGAACCTCCTGGTTCATAGGTCGATGCTCAACCAATGAGCCATGCCGGACGGGCTAGGGCTCTTTTAAAAAGTTTTTTTTTAATTGATTGATTTGAGAGAGAGAGAGAGAGAGAGAGAGAAAGAAACATCGGTTTGTTCCATTTATGCATTCATTGGTTGCTTCTTGTCTGTCCCCTGCCTGACCGAGGACCAAACCCTCAACCTTGGCGCATGGGGACTCGCTCTAACCAACTGAGCCACCGGGCCAGGGCGGTGCTCTTATAACCCATCAGCCTCTGCCTGTCACAAGGAATTCGATTTTGAACTTGTCCTTGATGACTTGTGGAATGGAGGCTGCTCTGCATCAAAACTGGAACAGAACTCAGAGTCCTGTCCCTGCTGAGGAGTCTGAGTGGGTTGGTGTCAAGGTCTTATCCTGAGTTCTGGTTCCGACAGAGCAAGCACAGAGTCGGCTCCCCCAGGGGCGCAGTGTGAGGTCTGAGACTCCCCTGCCTGTGGAGCCGCTGTCCCAGGACACAGCACTGTCCTCTGTCCCAGGGGTGATGGGCTCAGCGCCCAGCACAAGTTGCTTTTTGGTTTTTGTATTTTTTTTAAGGAAACCCGCCCGGCCTCTTTGCTCAGTGTTTAGAGCACTAGCCCTCGGACAGAAGGGTCTCGGGTTCGATTCCAGTCAAGGGCACGTATGTTGGTGGCAGGCTCAATCCCTGGCCCCGGTCGGGGTGTGTACGAGAAGCAACCAGTCAATGTGTCTCTCTCACATCGATGTTTCTCTCTGTCTCTACTCCTCCCTTCCACTCTCTCTAAAAATCAATGGAAAAATATCTTCTGGTGAGGATTCACAATATAAAGAAATAAATAAGGAAACCCTTAGCTTTGTATGTGCATGAGCGGGAAACATTGGGACCCTTCAGTCCGCAGGCCGATGCTCTATCTGCTGAGCCAAACCGGTTAGGGCTCCCCCCCCCTTTTTTTTTTAACATAATCTCCTATTGATGAATATTTGGGAGTTTTTCAGTCTTTTACTATTGCAAACAATGCACAATGATTAATGTACGCGTTGTTCTTAGGTGATGGATTTGTTAAGCTATGAATACTAATCATTTAAGTAACAGAAGGTGTGGTGGGAGTTCGTTCCTCTATAGCACGTCTGCATTCGCACAGGAAGCTGTTTAAATAGCACTATTCTGCATTTGGTTAGGTCTTTGTCATATTTTCTTTTTAATTTTTATTGATTTTAGTGAGAGAGAAACATTGATTTGTTGTTCCGCTTACTTGTGCATTCGTCGGCTGGTTCTGGTATGTGCCCTGCCTGACCAGGGAGGGATTGAGCCTGCAGCCTTGGCGTATCAGGACCCTAACCCACTGACCTACCTAGTCAGGGCCAGGGCCAGGTCTTTGTCTTTTTATTTTTAATCCCTACTCTAGGATATGTTTTATTGGAGTGAGAAGGGAGAGGCAGAGAGAAAGAAACATTGATGTGAGTTGGTTGCCTCCTCTATACACCCCAGGCAGGGATCGAACCTGCAAACCGGGTGTGTGCCCTGACCGGGAATTGAACCTGTCACCTTTCAGTGTCCAGGATGATGCTCCAACTGAGTCACTCCGGCCAGGGTAGGTCTTTGTCATTTTTTAGTTAGAAGCTAAACATGCTATTGAATCCTTCTCTCAGATCTTTGCTTCTTTAAAAGCCGACAATCATTTGTTTAGCAAAGGTGTGACCGTGCTGAGGTGGTGGTTTTTAATGCCCGCGTGCCCATCTTTTGAAAGGGATCGCCACATTGATACGAGTCGTTAGGCCTGTTTCCTCTCTCCAGGAAGAAATGGACATGCTATAAAGACCGTTTAATTCACTTCAGCTTAGTACCTGGCGCATCTAGTTCATTTCCTGCTACGTATTTGAGCAAATTGAAAAATAGGAGTAATTCATTTTGCTCAGATGTTAAGACGTAAACACATAAAAATTCCGAATGGCCCGGCTGGCGTGGCTCGGTGGTTGAGCATCGACCTATGAACAAGGAGGTCACAGTTCGATTCCCTATCAGGGCACATGCCTGGGTTGTGGGCTTGATCCCCAGTGTGGGTCCGTGCAGGAGGCAGCCGATCAGTGATTCTCTCTCATCATTGATGTTTCCATCTCTCTCTCCCTCTCCCTTCCTTTCTGACATCAATAAAAACATATTTTAAAAATAAATAAAAATTCAGAATGGTCATCAGAGTCCTGAGCAGCTAATATCATCCTTCTCCAAATTTTTGTTATATTAAGCGTACATTTGCTCATCACATGGGTTGGTCCGGTGGCAAGAGCGGTTTTTAAAAAATGGGTAATAAGTCCTTGCCTGTCAAGTAGTTATAAAAGTTTCCCTTAGCATTTAGGCGCATTAGTTGGGACTTAAGAATATGGAACTTACTGCCTAATAAAGAATTATTTGCCAAAACCGGTTTGGCTCAGTGGATAGAGCGTCGGCCTGCGGACTGAAAGGTCCCAGGTTCGATTCCGGTCAAGGGCATGTACCTGGGTTGCGGGCACATCCCCAGTAGGAGATGTGCAGGAGGCAGCTGATCGATGTTTCTCTCTCATCGATGTTTCTAACTCTCTATCTCTCTCCCTTCCTCTCTGTAAAAAAATTAATAAAATATATTAAAAAAAAAAAAGAATTATTTGGCCCGGCCGGTGTGGCTCAGTGGTTGAGCATCGACCCAGGAACCAAGAAGTCGCTGGTTCCATTCCCGGTCAGAGCACCTGCCCAGGTTATGGGGTCGGTCCCCAGGGGGGCGTGCAGGAGGCAGCCGACCAATGATGTTCCTCTCTCATCGATGCTTATGTCTCTCTATCCCTCTCCCTTCCTCTCTCTCTAAAGATCAATAAAAACATATTAATAAAAAAAAGAATTTGGTTCTGCCACAGTTTGATCCTTTAGCTAAAAATAAGTAGGTTCCTGAAATTTGTAATAAATACGTTTAGTACCAGGAAAAAAAGCCCACCACAATGTGGCTCTGTTTAATGATGACGTCATGAGACCGAGAAGTCAAATGCTACCAGTACTTTTCTAAACACTTCAAGGCGGTAATGCTGTTACTTGGGAAAATTCCAGTGTGTTTTTTTTTTCTTTTCTTTTTTTCTGCTTCATTGAGAGCAGACGGATTGCTTTCACTTCTTGATTTTGTCTTACGATGTAGGCCCTCTGATTTCCTATGTGATGGGGGCTGTGTTCTTTTGTCCCATAGCATCTCTTCTCTCTCTATTACAGTCGTGACATTACTGAGCACCTGCTGTATGCCGTGCAGGGCGCTCTGTGCCAGGGTATGGACTCCGACCCTGTGCCCAGGGACTGTGGTGCCTCCGGCGAGCGGCAGGACAGAAGCCCTAAAATCAGCCTGTCACTCACGCTGCGGGGCGCGGCACAGAGGGAGCGTGAACAGCACACGCTCTTTGGTGGCTGTGAGTCAGTGTTCTCCAGAGAAACAGAATATGGATAATGTAGTGGCTCATGAGATCGCGTGGGCTGGCAAGTCTGCACTTCGTAGGGCAGGCTGGCGGCCGGGCGGCATTTCTGTGGTGTAGTCTTGCGGCAGAATTCCTTCTGCAGGCAGCCTCAGTTGTTGCTCTTAAGGTCTTCAACTGGTTGGATGAAGCCCCCCACATGATCAAGCGTTTATCTCTTTTTCTTAAAGTCAGTTGATTATAGAACCCTGGCCAGTGTGACTCAGTTGAGTGTTGTCTCAGGCACCAAAAGGTTGCCAGTTCGATTCCCAGTCAGGGCACATTCCCAGTCTGCAGGTTGGAGTGTGTATGGGAGTCAACCGATCAATGTTGCTCTCCACATCGATGTTTCTCTCTCTCCCTCTCCCTCCCTCTCTCTCTCTCAAATCAATAAAAACATATTTAAATCCCTAACCGGTTTGGCTCAGTGGATAGAGCGTCGGCCTGTGGACTGAAAGGTCCCAGGTTCGATTCTGGTCAGGGGCATGTACCTTGGTTGCGGGCACATCCCCAGTGGGGGGTGTGCAGGAGGCAGCTGATCGATGTTTCTCTCTCATGGATGTTTCTGGCTCTCTATCCTTCCCTCTCCCTTCCTCTCTATATAAAATCAATAAAATATATATTTTTAAAAAAGACAATATAAAAAAAAATATTTAAAGAAAATAAAGTCAGTTGATTCTAGATACCGGTCACATCTGCAGTTACCCTCACAGCAACATCTAGACTAGTACCCGAGGCCAGCACCATAGCCTAGTCAAGTTGACACCTAAAATTTAACGTCGTGGCTTCCACTTTAATGATTCTTACTACATAAATGCTAAGCTTGAATTTTTAGTTGCTGAAAAAGTGTACTATGAAAAAAAAGTTTTTTTAAACCAAAATTTACAGTCTTTAAAAATAATTATTTAAAAAGTATGCTCCTGCCCTGGCTGGTTGCTCAATGGTTAGAGCGTTAGCCTGCAGACCGAAGGCTTGCAGGTTCTATTCTCAGTCAAGGGCACGTACCTCAGTTGCAGGCTCAATCCCTGGACCTGGTCGGGGCATATTTGGGAGGCAACCAATTGATGTGTCTCTCTCACATGGATGTTTCTCTCTCTCACTCCCCCTCCTCCCTCTCTTCCACTCTCTCTCTAAAAAAAAAAAAAAAATCAGTGGAAAAAATATCCTTAGGTGAGGATTAAAAAAAGAAAATTATGCTCCTTCCAAAATTTCAGAGCTTATCATCTAGTGTCAGAGGCAGAATGCATGCATACAGAGATAAATAAGAATCCAGAATGTGCCATGACCAAATGGGATTTACCCCAGGAATACAAGGTTGGCTTAATATCTGAAAACTGAATCCATGTTAATATACTATATTAGTGGAATAAAGAAAAAAACCCCCACATGAATCATCTTAATAGATGTAGACAAGACATTTGACAAAATCCAACACCCATCAGTGATAAAAATGAAAAAATATCCACACCCAAAAGCGTACACGAATGTTTATTCATAGCAGCATTATTCACAATAGCTAAAAGGTGGAAATAACCCAGAAGCCCGTCAACTGATGAATGAAACAACTGAGAAATAAGATGTCGTGAACCCACACAATGAGGAGTATTTGGTGATAAAAAGGAATGAAGTGCTGATATTTGCTACAACATGGATGAACCTGGAAAACACTGATGCTGAGTCAGAGACGCCAGATGCGTATATTATGTAATCCCTTTTATATGAAATGGCCAGAAGAGGCAAATCCAGAGAAACAGAAAGTAGATTACTGACTGCCAGTGGCTGGGGGAGGGGGAAATGAGGAGTGACTGCTAATGGGATCTTTTTAGGGTAAGGAAAATGTCCCCAGAGTAGATAGTGGTGAACGGTGACATAACTCTGTGAACTTTCTAAAAATCCACGGGGTTGTTCCCTTTAAGTAGCTGCTTGTATAGTATGTGAATTATATCACAATAAAATTTTTTTAAATGGACGATATACCTAAATACAAGAGCTAAAAACTATAAAACCCTAAAAGAAGATATGTGAGAAAATATTTATTTATTTATTATTATTATTATTATTTTAATCCTCACCCGAGGATATTTTCCATTGATTTTTTAAATTTTTTTTTTATTTTTTATTTTTTTTTAAATATATTTTTTATTGATTTCAGAGAGGAAGGAAGAGGGAGAGAGAGAGAGAAACATCCATGATGAGAGAGAATCATGGATTGGCTGCCTCCTGCAAGTCCCCCACTGGGGATTGAGCCCACAACCCGGGCATGTGCCTTTGGCCAGAATAAAACCTGGGACCTTTCAGTCCCCAGGCCGATGCTTTATCCACTGAGCCAAACCAGCTAGGGCCCATTGATTTTTTAAAAAATATATATATATTTTTATTGATTTCAGAGAGGAAGGGAGAGGGAGAAAGCGACGGAAACACCAATGATGAGAGAGAATCATTGATTGGCTGCCTCCTGCACGCTGCCCACTGGGGATCGAGCCCACAATTCGGGCATGTGCCCCAACTGGGAATCGAACTGTGACCTCCTGGTTCACAGGTCGATGTTCAACTACTGAGCCATGCTGGCCGGGCTCCATTGATTTTTAGAGAGAATGGAAGAGAGAGGGAAAGACGGAGAGAAATATGGATGTGAGAGATAAAAAGTATAATCCATAAAAGAAAAACACTGATAAATTGGATTTCTTCAAAATTGAAAATGTTTCTGCTCTGAGAGATGTTAAGAAGATGAAAAGATAAGCCATCCTCTGAAAGGAAATATTTACAAATCACATAAAGAATTTTGTATCCAGAATATCAAGAACTTTTACAACTCAATATTAAGAAGACACCGCAGTTTAAAAATGGACAAATGAGTTGAATAGACCTATCATCAAAGAAGATATAAGAATGGCTAATAAACACCTGGAAAGACGCTCGCATCAGTAGTTACTAGCGGGGGACAGTTAAAGCCACAACCACTAAAATAAAAAAGGCAAGATCAGGTGTTGGTGAGAATGCAGAGAAATTGTGGCTCTTGCGTATCGCTGATGGGAATGTGAAATGGCACAGCCACTTCGGAAAAAGAGTCTGGCAATTTCTTAAGAAGCTAAACATCAATGTATCTTATGGTCCAGCAATTCCACTCCTATGAACCCATCAAAAGAAATGAAGACGCACATTCATGCAAAGACACGTGTGCAGATAGATGTTCACAGCAGATTTGCTCCTGACGGTCAGAAGACTGGAGACCACCCCGGTGCCCGCGGGCTGTGAAGGCGTTAACAAAACCAGGTGTATTTGTACAGTGAAATACCAGCGAGCGCTTTAGAAGGATGGACTACGCAACATGGAGTAACCTCAAGACCAGTAGCTCCGTGAAAGAAGCCAAGCACAGGGCTGTGGGTGGTGGGAGGCCATCACAGCAGATGCCTAGCAAAGGCAAGTCTGCAGAGAGAGAAAGCACTGGCCCGAGGCCGGGTGGCAGCGGGAGTCGGTTGTAATGAGGGAACGTCTCGGGGTGATGCGAAATGTTTGCAACTGGGTCGTGGTGAGAGTGACCAGTGTCATTGAATTGTACAATAGATGGATTTTATGCTGTGTGTGTTATTCCTCAGTAAAGCTGATTAAAGACACCGTACAGAGGGCGCTGGCCGGGTGGCTCCGTTGGTTGGCGTCATCCCATGCACCACAAGGTTGTGCTCACCTCGATGTCTCTCTCTCTCCCCCTCTCTCTCCCTCTGTAATAGCTTAATAAGGTAAACTCCAAAAACAGCTCCTGCCTTCTGAGAGGAGTTCTGGTGCCAGCTCTTAAGATAAAATGCTCTTTAATTCCATCTCCTTCCGGAAGAAAAGGGTATTCATTGAGTTTCAGGCGAAGACGGGGTGGCCAGACGGAAAGGTAGGGCAGGTGGTTAAAGATCCGGCCTGAAACGCTAACGAAAGATGAGAGACAACGGTTTGGGAGTCGCATGTAAGGAAGGAGAAGGCAACAGGTACGAACTGCCCACAGGGTCTGGCCAGCTGCATAGGCGTCCGTCCCGACCATAATCCTTTTTTGAAAGAGGTTTTATTATCTCTGTTTCCCCAATAAAGACACCAAAGCTCAGCAGTGTTAAATACTTGGTTCTAGGTCACGCGGCTGGAAGACCGAAATACCAGCGCCAGACCCGGCTCCGGCCCAAGTCAAGGCCTTTGCTGTGATTCTGTGAGGGAAGGACCGAGAGGGAGAGGGAGGGACAGCAGGAGGGAGAATGGAAGGGTGGAGGGAGGATTGAGCTCTTAGAGCTGCGACCCTGTTTGTGGCCTGGGCAAGAAGTTAGCCAGGGAGAGGCAGGAAGAGGCAGAACTGAACGGGGTTTCAGAAGCCGAGGAACAGAGAGCCTCAGGAACGCGAGTGGACGTCTTCCGAGAGTTCCTGAGGTGCGTGAGGTGTGGGGAAAGGCTGTCGGTCCCGGGAACAGTTTCGGCGGAGTGGTGGGGACCATTGTAAAGGTTTGAGGAGTTACAGGGCGTGGGATGGAAGCAGACAGAGGAGGATGGACGGATGGATGGATGGATGGACGGACAGACGGATGGATGGATGGGTAAGAGGGTGGACATTAAGACATGGGAGATGGAGTTTTTATTTTGAGATTTTTTATGAGTTTATTTAAGCCAAACTAACAAAATATGCCAGGGAGCAGGATCTCAAATGCTCCCTGGAATTTTTAAAAAATATATTTTTATTGATTTCAAAGAGGAAGGGAGAGGGAGAGAGAGACAGAAACTTCTGTGATTGGCTGCCTCCTGAATGCCCCACACTAGGGATCAAGCTCACAACCCGGCATGTGCCTTTGACCAGGAATCAAGCTGTGACCTCCTGGTTCATAGGTCGATGTTCAACCACTGAGCCACGTCAGCTGGGTTGGAATTGTTTTTTGTATTTGTTTTTAAGTTGGGGAGAGAGCATCCTATATAATAAAAGCCCAATATGCTAAGTGTTTGGTCGTCAGGTGACTGGTTGTTCAACCAATCAAAGTGTAATATGCTAATGATATGCTAAGGCCACTCAGCTGCTCGCTGTGACGTGCACTGGCCACCAGGGGCAGAGTCAACTGGTTGACCAGCCGCTATGACATACACTGACCACCAGGGGGCAGATGCTCTGACCAGTAGGTTAGCTTGCTGCTGGGGTCCGGCTGATCGGGGACTGAGCAAGATGGGCCGGACACGCCCTGGAGCCCTCCCGCAGTCCCTCCCTGGCCCGATGGAGGCGGGTTCTGAGGGAGTCCTGGCCTGCACCCTCTCGCAGAGGGACCAGGGTCGGGGATGGGCCTGTGGGAAGGGTTTGTACCCCGGATGTGTGCCTTGCTCTGGAAACTATTAAGGTAGCAGTTATTAAATTATATTGTACGGGTTCAGAATAGAATAGAGCCTAGATCTAGGTATATATTGCATGGTAAAAAGGGCATTTCAAATAATATTTAATAAATGGTATTAATAAAGTTTCCTATCTGGAAAAAAAAAGATTAAACCCTTATCCCACAAGGACATATTCCACATGTAAAAACAATCATATATATATATTTAATTTTGGCATTCAGTGGAGATACAGTGTATGGTTCAGAGCACACACAGGCTCTGGAATAAAACCCGCTGGCTTCGGAGCCTGCCGCTGCCTCTTACCGGCTGTGTGACCCTGGAGAAATGGCTTAGACTCTCTGTGCATTTGTTTCCTTTTCTGTAAAATGAAAACATCAGTCACCCCTGCCTTAGGGCTGCTGCGAGGCGCAACCGGTGCGGTACTTGCCCGCACAGTGCCGGCCGGTGCGCCCTCAATCCGAGTATCGGCACGTGCTCCGTCAGAACAGCGCGGCCAGGCCCTGAGCGCGCAGGGAACGGGCCTGGGGACATTAGGCGGAGGAGAGCAGCGTGCAGACCAGTGTCTGTGACACCCCAGTTGGGTTAGAACATAAACAGGCGAGCAGAGCGCTCCGGGCGCAGGGGTTATGAGCACAGGACAGCGCGAGGCCCAGACCAATGGTGGAGGAGCTGAATTATCACTTTAAAAAAAAGAATTTATTGGGGTTTCATTGGTTAATAAAACTACATAGGTTTGAGGGGTACAGCTCTGTAACACATCACCTGTGTATTGTGTTGTGTGGTCACCACCCCAAGTCAAGTCTCCTTCCATCACCATGTGTCCCCCCTTTACCCACTTCTACCTCCCCCCACCCCTTTCCCTCTGGTCATCACCATACTGTTGTCTGTGTCTATGAATTTCTTTTTTTTGGGGGGGTTTGCTTAATCCCTTCACCCAGCCCCAAACCCTCTTCCCTCTGACAGCTGTCAGTCTGTGCTCTGTGTCTGTGAGTCTGTTCCCATTTTGTCTGTTAGTATATTTTGTTCATTGAATTCCACCTATAAGTGAGATCATATGATGTTTAACGTTCTCTGACTGGGTCATTTCACGACAGATTTTGAAGACTCCATGCAAAAAAATTTTTTAAGAATGTAAATAGCGCTGAAACCGGTTTGGCTCAGTGGATAGAGCGTCGGCCTGCGGACTGAAAGGTCCCGGGTTCGATTCCGGTCAAGGGCATGTACCTGGGTTGCAGGCACATCCCCAGTGGGGAGTGTGCAGGAGGCAGCTGATCGATGTTTCTCTCTCATCGATGTTTCTAACTCTCTATCTCTCTCCCTTCCTCTCTGTAAAAAATCAATAAAATATATTAAAAAAAAAAGAATGTAAATAGCTTCTTAATGATTTTTTATACTGATTGCATGTTCAACAACATTTTGGATATATTAGAAATATTAGATATCCAAAATATTGTGATAAATAAGACATATTAATTTTGCTTTTTTACTTTTGAAAATTATGGCTATTAGATCATTTAAAACCACATGTGTGTCTTGCATTTATGTTCTTGTTGGATAACACGGGTCTGAGGAAAAGTACTGGTGTCATTTTCTTCCCTGATAAGGAATTTGACTTTTTACCTGGATGTCTTTTTTGCTTTAATACTTTTTAAAAAACATTTATTTCCTTTTATTTTTGTATTGGTTTTGAGAGAGAGAGAGAAACTGATCCATTGCCTCCCGCAATGTGCCCGGACCAGGGATGGTACCCGTAACCTGAGTACGTGCCCTGACCGGGAATCGAACCTGCCACCTTTCGCCATATTGGAGGACGCCCAACCACCTGAGCACTCCCGCCGGGCACTGGGGCAAGTTCCTAGAGGGGTCCATTCCCAAGAAAGGAGAAAGCCGAATGTTGATGGATTTCTTTTTCCTTTTGGCTGGTGGGTATTCTTTGAATACCAGGGGAGATCAGCTTTGTAAAGGAATGCGGCGTGGACTCTTCTACTGAAATGAAAAATTCTCCTTTCATCTGTGGATTATCGACCCTCATTGTGGTCTTTGTCTATTTGGGCTCTTGATTTTAGATGCAAAGCAAAACTACAGTTAGCTCTACGCTATGTTCTTGATCATTTCTTTTCTTTTAATATTATCCCCAAAGGGGGGGCATTTCCAATAGAACCCTGGCACCTTCTCTAAGCCCTTGCCCCCCCCCGCCCCCCCAAGGCCATTGGTGCTCTGCTCTTGCTCGGAGCCTGTAAGCTGATGATCTGTGCGTGTCCCCGTCCCCATCCCTCACCTGACCGCTCCCAGGTCCTGGCACCTCGGTGTGTTCCACGCTGAACTCAGCCTGCTCCCCACCATTCCTTATTCATGATTTGGGCAAGCCACCCATCATCGTAAACTCTTCACTTTGCTAAGTTCACCTCATGTATAATAAATATATGATTTCTCCATAAATACGTAACATATAGAAAATATATTTCACTAAGGGTCAGCTTTAAATGGCTTGATGATTTGAGATGGCTGCTTCTACTCAAGGCACCTCCCCTCGCTATAAATTATGCATTTGGAAAATAGGGCCCGTAAGTGCTGGCCATCAATAATTGATCATCAAGCTTTCCTAAATGATGGCTTGCCCAGTGGCATCCCGGCAGATGGCTGCTCTCTGTGGCTTTATGTTTGGTTGGGGAACTGTCTAGCGTTTGCTTTGATTCGGGCTGCGATGGCTCTCGAAGAATCTTTCCTTGTTTGTTGTTTAATTAAAGAATCACCTGGCCTGGCCGGTGTAGCTCAGTGGTTGAGCGTCAGCCTGTGACCCAGGAGGTCACTGCTTGATTCCCAGTCAGGGCACATGCCTGGGTTGCTGGCTCGATCTCCAGTAGGGGGCGTGCAGGAGGCAGCCGATCAATGATTCTCATCATTGATGTTTCTACCTCTCCCTCTCCCTTCTTCTCTGAAATCAATAAAAACATATTTTTTAAAAAAGATTCCAAAATGCATAGATGACAGAGAATAACCACTCGAGTTTAAGGGGGAAAAATCAGGAACAAAATGCACACACGTGTTCACTGATGGGCGTCGCGGGGCCTTCTGGTGTGGGGCTGAGGGCAGTGAGGACGGGTCCTGGGGCCATCCGGTCAGGATGCTGGAAGGAGAGCGGTGATCTGTGCTGTGTTTGGTGGCATGGCTTCTCGCTGCTACGGTTTTGCTTCTCTGCCTCCCAGGACCCCCGCCGTGGTCTCGAGTCAAGAGGAGGACGCTGTCCTGGGCGTGGCAGTGGCTCGGGTGATGGTGGGGGGCCCACGTCTCCGGCGCCTGCCCCGCCCAGTCGGCCGGGTGTCATTGGCTCTCGTGTCTCCCTCTCCAGGAAGCTACTTTGCCAGCCACTTCATCATGGGAGGAGAGAAGTTCGACTCGGCCCACCCCGAAGGCTACCTGTTTGGAGAGAACAGCGACCTGAACTTCCTGGGGAACAGGCCCGTGGCGGTATGGCTCACCGTGTGCTGCGCGAGGGGGTGAGGCCGCTCCCTGCCGGGCCGGTCCCGTGTCTGTGGCTTGGTCTGAGTTGAGGGGGTCCCGGGAGGCAGGTGGGGGGCTCCTGGGAGGCAGGTGGGGGGTCCTGGGAGGCAGGTAGGGGGTCCTGGGAGGCAGGTGGGGATCCTGGGAGGCAGGTAGGGGGTCCTGGGAGGCAGGTGGGGGGTCCCGGGAGGCAGGCGGGGGTCCCAGGAGGCAGGTGGGGCCCTGGGAGGCAGGCGGGGTCCCGGGAGGCAGGCAGGGGGTCCCGGGAGGCAGGTGGGGGTCCTGGGAGGCAGAGGGCACCTCCTCTGGCAGAGCTGGGTCGGTGGCACTAGGAGCTGAGCCGTGCCAAGGCCACGGGCGTCTGCCCGAGGGTGAGGCCGGCTCCCAGAAGCCAGGTCTCCACGGGGTTCAGACTCGGCCTCGGTGCCGCTCCGCCGACAGCCCTGGCCCAGCGCCAGCTCGAGCTCCTGCCTGTCCTTCCCTCTTCAGCGCGCTTATCGCCATAGAAACGTTTACTGCCCCGACTCGCCCCGTGTATCACCTGCCTGCCCTTACAGCGGTTCTCAACCCTCCTAACGCCGCGACCCTTTAATACAGTTCCTCACGTTGTGGTGACCCCCAATTTCATTGTTACAAATTGGACATAGTTAAAGCATAGTGATGAATCACAAAAGCAATATGTAATTATAGATGTGTTTTCCGATGGTCTTAGGCGACCCCTGTGAAAGGGTCGTTTGACCCCCAAAGGGATCTCGACCCACAGGTTGAGAACCACTGCTTTAGGAGGTGAGTCTGGGGCCAGGACTACCCTCACGGTCGTGTCGCGGCACCAGAACGAAGCCTGCGCGTAGCGATAGCCCCTAACACACGTTTCGTGAATGAATGACGGAGACAGTGCCCTCAGGGTCCGAGTTGACGTGAGGCTCCGTCTGTCTCAGTCCCTTCGGCTCATCCATCATTGTCTGGAGGGCTCCCTGCACCCAGCAGGAGGCTTTGGAATAGCAGCTGCCATGGGCTGCGGAAGGTCCTGGATTCCGGACATTATTTCTATCTTCATAAAGGCCCACCCGTCAGCGGGGCTAGCGTCAGTCCCATTCTGTGAGCGAGAGAACTGAGGTTCCGAGAGGTGAAGGATAATCGCGGTGCTGACGAAGGGCTGTTCTAAGTGTTTCCCATAAAATTCTCCCAAAGTCACATGACCAGGCCGCCAGGCCACCGAGCAGCAGCCTTTCTCGCCACGCCTTCCGTCGCCCCCATCCCCTGCCTCCCTCCAGAACCCCCCGGGCAGCGGGGCAGGCAAAACACAGGAGCAGGAGATGTTTAAACAGCAGCGAAGGCCCGAAGTGAAGGCTTCTGGGAGCGGAGCAGGCGCGGGCGTTGCCTCAGGGCTGGTGCTGAGAGGAGGGGGCTGGTGGGCGGGCGGTCAGCGAGCCTTCGAGAACGGCTGGGTTGTCCGCGAGGGTGGGGAAGGGCTTGCCAGGAGCGAGGCGCGCGAGCAGGCCAGAGCACACATTTACCCAGCGGCTGCTGTGTGCCAGGTCTGTGGTGGGCGCGGGGGGCAAGGCTGACGTGCGCATGGCTTGCTCCTCCCTGGCACAAACAAGGACACCAGGCGGCGGAGTGGGCATCCCCTGGTGGACATACAATTGGCAAAGTCGGTGGGGCTCCACTCGCCAGCGGTTTCTGTCTCCTTCCTGTCGGCCCCGGGGTGGGCCGATGATTCACAGGCAGGTGCAGCCCTGGAGAAGTTTTATTTTTCTTCTTTTAAAAAAATATATTTCTTTATTGATTTCAGAGAGGGAGGGAGAGGGAGGGAGAGATAGAAACATCCATGATGAGAGAGCATCATGGATCACTGCCTCCTGCACGCCCCCTACTGGGGATCGGGCCCACAACCTGGGCATGTGCCCTTGGCCGAGATCAAGCCTGGGACCCTTCAGTCTGCAGGCCGACACTCTGTCCACTGAGCCAGACCAGCCAGGGCGAAGTTTTATTTTTCATGAAGATTAATCTGGTGATGGTCCTCCATCTTGAGCTGTAACTAAAAAACATTTTTGTTGGTGGCGGCTCTATTTCCTTCCTTTTTATCTGGGGTTGACCCTTCTTACAGGCCTTTGGCCAGCAGTGGCTCAGCGGTATTTTCAAAATACCAGGTCCTGCTTGGCCAGTGCGGCTCGGTGGTTGAGCGTCAAACCAGGAACCAAGAGGTCACTGGTTCGATTCCCAGTCAGGGCACCTTCCCTGGGTTTTGGGCTCGATCCCTTGAGGGGGGCGTGCAGGAGGCAGCCGGTTGCTGATGCTGCTCTCTCACTGGTTTCTATCTCTCTCTCCCTCTCCCTTCCTCTCTCTCTAAAAATCAATAAAACATAAAAAAAAAAAAACCCAACTCCTCTGGCTTCAAGTTAAGTTCTGCCGGCGAAGCCTAGTGGGACGTCCGCTCTGCGTTTGCTGCCGCTGCTCAGCCGGTCGGTCGGGTCGAGGAGAGAGAGCGCTCTCTGTTCTGGCCGCGCAGGCACGGCGTTTCCTATGGGGAGTGCCCTGTGCATCCCTGTCTCCCTTCCTTCTTGCTTCTCTCTGGTGTCAGAACAGTTTTTGTTGGTTGGTTGTTTTTTTTACATTTTCGATCTTTTTGGGCATCCAGATGATTTTACAGCAAGTCAGTGCTCGGTTGGGTTCGGGTTGGGGCTGGCGCTGGCTGACAACTTCCCCCCAGTTCCCAGCTGAGCGTCCACCCCTGCCTGAGCCTGCGGGTGACTGGCGAGGCGCCTTGACCTTAAGTCCGAGTCTTCTTCCCCACGGAGCACCCCGTGGGCCTCTCCGCGGTGGTTCTCACGTAGCAATCATCACATGTGCCTCACGGTGTGCGGAGCAAGTGTTTTTCTCAAAAGACATCAAAGTTTTATGTGAGGAAAGCAAGTCAGAAACTCGTCGTTGCCAAACAGTCAGCAGGATGTAAAGTGCAGCTCAGGGAATAGAGTCGATAATGTTATAATAACCTCCCGGCAGCGGGGCTCCGTGGCTGAGCATCGACCTGTGAGCCAGAAGGTCACGGTTCGATGCCCCGTCAGGGCACAGGCCCGGGTTGCGGGCTCCATCCCCAGTGGGGGGCGTGCAGGAGGCAGCCGATCAGTGATTCGCTCTCGTCATTGATCTTTCTATCTCTCCTTTCCTCTCTGAAATCAGTTTTTAAAAATGTAATAACTATGCCAGGTGGGGAAATATCGGGGCAGGGGAGGGGGGAGAGGGGGCAACACTTTGTAAAGTATACGATTGTCTAGCCCAG
>NW_005871951.1:142570-144277 GCF_000147115.1 Myotis lucifugus
CCTGGCAATCTGTTTAAAATCTTGATTTGTGTGCCTCTTCCTCGGGAATCCTGTTTTTTTGTTTTTGATCTTGTGCTCTCTCTCCAATAACAATAGAAACAGAATTTCCGGAGGATGAGGCCCAGAAATCAGGATTTTAAAAAGATTCCCAGGTGATTCTCATGTGCAGCCAAGGCTGAGAACCACTGGTCTAGCCACTGTGCCGGACACCTGAAGCCGATACAGAATAATATTGAATGTCAACTGTGATGGAAAAAAATTACAAAAAAGAATGAAAACAAATCCGAGAGCTCCGTGTAGGTGGCTAGAAACGGAGTGTAAGAGTGAAGGCAGCACACCTCCCCTCCCCTGTGCCAGGTAACACTCGTCACAGCTAACGCTCATGGCACCCTCACTGTCTGCCCGGCCGGTGTGCTGAGCGCTTCCGACCTGCCGTCCCCACACCCTAGTGAGGAAGGTTCTCCCCTGACCGCTGAGGAGCACGAGGCACCAGGAATCTAGACAAAGGTTCCAAAGCCTATGAGCGCCTGCCTGGGGCCTGGAACCCGGCCGTCTGGCCCCAGAGCCATTTTGCGATCAGATCGGGTGGACCCGGGCCCCCGCCCGCATCCTGTGTGGGAGCCGAGCAGGTCATCGAGGGCCCGTGAGCTGTGGTGCAGAGTCTAAAAGTAGACCGCGTGGCAGCATGTTCTCCCGGAGGATTTCTCGAGCGAGTTCTCTGGGTGTGTAATTCCATCCGCCCTGAGCCCCGGGTCGCCGGCCCTGCATCTCAGCTGGTTTAGGGGAGGAGGGAGGCCCAGTGATTGAAGGGCTGGGAGCTGAGCTCCCAAGGCCTGACTTCCACTCTCTAGTGACATATCTCCGTGTCGGCCGGGGGCGCTGGGGGCGTCTGGGGCGTGGGGTTGCCGAGGAAGGAGCACAGCCGTTTAAAGCCGCCCGGCAGCTCCAGGCGAGGCAGCTCCCCTTTCCGGAGGGAATGAAGACGGGCTGCAATGAATTGTTCGATCCAACGGAAAAGCCGCAGGCTCCCTGGCCTTTCCGGAACGATTGCGCTGAAAGCAGTCTCATTCGCCCTCACTGGTTTGGCTCAGTGGATAGAGTGCCGGCCCCTGGACTAAATGGTCCTGGGTTCGAGTCTGGTCAAGGGTTCATTGGTTGCTGGAGGCAATCAATCGATGTGTCTTTCTCACATGGATGTTTCTCTCTCTGTTTCTTCCACGCTCTTTTTAAAAAAAGTAAAATTATAATTATTAAAAAGATAAAAGGAGTAGCATTCGGCAGACCATCGCTCCTCCCGTAGTGTGTACTGTGGAGCGGTACTGAGCTGAGCAACCCCTTAGGGCAGTGATGGTGAACCTATGACACGCGTGTCAGAGGTGACACGTGAACTCATTTTTTTGGTTGATTTTTCTTTGTTAAATGGCATTTAAATATATAAAATAAATATCAAAAATATAAGTCTTTGTTTTACTATGGTTGCAAATATCAAAAAAATTTCTATATGTGACACGGCACCAGAGTTAAGTTAGGGTTTTTCAAAATGGTGACACGCCGAGCTCAAAAGGTTCGCCATCACTGCCTTAGGAGCAACCCTGAAGGTCAGATTTACCATCAGGTCTCCAGGGGCGGGTGTAAACACTAGCGTGTCCGAATGCTCAGCAAGACGGGCAGCGGGAGGCTGGGATCGGAGGGAGGCTGGGATCGGAG
>NW_005871951.1:146591-147862 GCF_000147115.1 Myotis lucifugus
AATAGGAAGAAGCAGGAACACGAAGGCAGTTCATAAAATAGTGGGTGTGGGTTTTCTTAGTGAGCTGCAGGAAGGGTGGGGCCCGCTGGGGGGTGTGAACGGGGGAGAGGGGCATGAAAGGGGGAGAGGGGGTGTGAAGGGGGGGGCTTGTGGAGAAGGACGAGGAGTCGGAATAAGCCCTAAGGACGGGCAAGGTGGCCCCAGACTCGCGGACGCGGTGAGAGCTGAACAGGAAGGAATAATCCACACTTTTATAGTGGTGTCGGGCTTTACAGACAGTTCTTCTGAAGGATTTCAAAATATATATTTTTACTGATTTCAGAGAGGAAGGGAGAGGGAGAGAGAGAAACATGAATGTTGAGAGAGAACCATGGATCGGCTGCCTCCTGCACGCCCCCTACTGGGGATGGAGCCTGCAACCTGGGCACGTGCCCCTGACCAGGAATCGAACCGTGACCTCCTGGTTCCTAGGTCGATGCTCACCCACTGAGCCTCGCCACCCGGGCCGATTAAGGATTTTTTTTAAAATATATTTTATTGATTTTTTACAGAGAGGAAAGGGAGAGGGATAGAGAGTTAGAAACATCGATGAGAGAGAAAAATCGATCAGCTGCCTCCTGCACATCTCCTACTGGGGATGTGCCCGCAATCAAGGTACATGCCCTTGACCGGAATCGAACCTGGGACCTTTCAGTCCGCAGGCCGATGCTCTATCCACTGAGCCAAACTGGTCAGGGCCGATTAAGGATTTTTAAAGTGGCCTTTTTATCATACACGGCTCCCCGCCTCTAGGCGCTCCCAGAGGTGACCCCCTGCTCAGCTCAATAGGAATCTCCTCAACCTTTGTTTTCACCTTCAGGTTGTTTTTTTTTTTTTTAAATTTATGACAAAATACACGTCACAGGAAGTGTAACATCTTCACCATTTTAAGTGTTTTAAGTGTACGGTTCAGTAGTGTTAAGGACATTCACAGTGTAGTACATGCAACTTCTAGAACTCTTCATCTTCTAGAAACTCTGCCCCCATCGAAGGCTAATTCCCCGTGAATCCACCCCCCCCCCCCCCCCCCCCGAGGTGGCCTTTTTGTTTCGGGCTCCGGGAAAGGCAAAGCTCCCGGCCCCCCCCGGGAGGGGAAACCTGCCGGCTTTTGCTTTCTGGGGGGGGGTGTTTCCCTGGGCAAAAAGCCCTCAAAGGTCCTTGGTGGTGTGGCGGGGGGCAGAAATTCCCTCCTTTTTTTTTTTTTTAAAAAACTTTGGGGAGTTTTAAAGGGG
>NW_005871951.1:149731-161831 GCF_000147115.1 Myotis lucifugus
CCCGGTATGAGAATTTCCACACCAATTCGGATGGTAAAACTCGCTTCTGGGAGGAGGAAGAGGAGGAGGAGGGGGGAGGGGAGGGGTAGAAGGAGGAGGAGGAGGAGGAGACGCCCTAGAATCCCCCCCTCCTACCCCCGACGAGTCCGCCTCCTCGGGCACCTCTGGGCACCTCTGGATGAGGTCGGAAGCAAATCTGAGCCGGGCCTTTGTGAAGGCCTTGGTGGAGAGCGCTGTGGGGGACACGCTGTGCTATATTTCCGCGTGGGGCACACGCCCAGTGAGAATGAGCACGTGATTTGGGCGCAGTGGCTTCAGCCTGGTCCTCGGGAAGCCTCGGGGTACAATGTGTACCCGAGTCCGGGCCGGCCTGCGGTGCGCCCCTCAGTGAGTCACCGGCTGTCTCGGCCTGCGGCCGGCGGTGGAGGAACAGGTGGCTCTGGTTCCTCATTCCCGGGAAGGAGCGGGACGGCCGGGCCGCATGTGGCCAACACTGCCTGCAGCGGGGGGGATGAGAGCACAGACCTGGCGGGGAGGGGGCGGGGCACCCACACATCACCGCGCACCCCGTTCGCACCCCTGCCCTGGCTTGTTAATCGAACAGTGTATCTCGGGGATCATTCTAGTGTGAGGAGTTGCATGGTGGGTAGAATTCTTTAAAGAAGATAATATCATCACGGGTGATGATCACATCACAGCTGATAGCCTGTATTTGTATAGCCCTGTGTGATGGTGAAAATACTTTTTATTTGATCTTAATCACGAGATAGACAAGGGCGGCCAGTTCCGTTGCACAGATAAGGAGGCTGATGCCCGGGTCTCGTGTCAGCAAGTGTGAGAACTGAGGTGAGACTCGGTCTCCCGCTCCCGTGGCCTCTGCTCGTTTTTGCTAAGTCATCTCATTTTCATTCTCCCGTCTGCACACGGTTCTCTGGCAGGACCAGCGGGTCTTAGCTCCTAAACTTCATCACGATGGCTCCACAAACCCCTTCATGAAACAGCCCGCGGCAGCCCGGCCAGTGTGGCTCAGTGGTTGAGCGTCGACCTAAGGACCAGGAGGTCACGGTTCGATTCCCAGTCAGGGCACACGCCCGGGTTGTGGGCTCGAGGGAAGATCAGACCCCCACACGCAGGGAGGAGAGAGAGGAGGGCCTTCGTGACCTCAGTGCCGTGGACTCGGAAAAGGCCGCTCCAGGCGGGACCTCCCGGCGTGGTGGGCGCTGTGTCTTCACGCACCGGAGCACAGGGAACTCTGGTGCTCGGCAGTGAGACCGAAGCACGTGTTGCAGGAATTTCCTAGAAGTTTCTCTGAAACGCCCCGAGACCCGGGTACACACTCTCACCCTGTTTCCTGTGGTTTGCCCGGCTTACGGGAAACTGTACTTACTGGTGCCGCGTTTCACAGAAAAACCTGGGTCGCTGGTTGAGCTTTTAAAGAGATAAGGCAGGAGCGGCCTCAACGCTGTGAAACTGTTCTGCCCTCGTCTCTAAAGCAGAGTCCCGGGCCCCCTGGCTTGACAGCTGGGCACATGTGAGTGACATCCACAAGGAGCCCCGATTATTACAGAACTGAATCAGACGGAGGCCTCAGCTTCAGAAGGAGCCCGGAGGAGTGCGCTTCGCGGGCCAGGCGCTGTAGTTACAGAACAGAATGCCGTCCCCAGCCACGGCCTCCATTTATTACAACTTCAAACGTTCTCGGCCGGCGCGGCTCAGTGGTTGAGCGTGACCTAGGAACCAGGAGGTCAGGGTTCGATTCCCGGTCAGGGCACAGGTCCGGGTTGCAGGCTCGATCCCCAGTGTGGGGCGTGCAGGAGGCAGCCGATCCATGATTCTCTCTCATTGATGTTTCTTTCTATTTCTCTCTCCCTCTCCCTTCCTCTCTGAAATCAATAAAAATATATATTTAAAAAACAACAACTTTAAACGCTGTAAGCCCCGGAGGTGAATCTCTTCCACTGATCCACCCTGTGCACCATGTTTTTTAAAGGAAGGGGTGGGGGAGCGTGCGGTTAGCCTAGGACCTTACTAGATGCCATGATAAAAGCCAGCACCCGTGGGTGGCATTTACAGTCTGCAGAGCCCTTCACAGCTGACATTGACGCTGCCTCCCAGCCCCAAGGCACCCTGGACCCTGGGGCTCCTCAGGCCACGCCTCCCGCTGGCCCACGGCTCCCTGCCAGGCCCTGCCCACAGGGGGCGCGAGAGGGCTGCCGGCGGGAGGTGAGGGCCAGCGTCGGGCCTGTAGGATCCGAGAACGAGGGGGCTGGCCGTTTCCCCTGGTCACTCTGTCAGCTCCGTGTCCCCTTAGGGTGTTTTCGTCCTTCGACGCCTGTTTAACCGGCTCCTTCTATGAAATTCTCTCCCTGAAAACCACTGGTGTGGTTTCCGTTTTCCCGGCTGGACCCCGATTCGGGCAGCCTTTCCTCTCACAAGCGGTGAGGTCGCTGGTACTTGGCCTGTTTGACGGCTGAGGAATGGAGACTTGCTCTCGTGCAGTGACTTAGCCTGAAGTCACCCAGAGCGGAGACCCGCGCCTCCACCTCGAGCTCCTCTGCTCCTCTGCGTTGCGGTTCATCTCAGCGTGGCTCTTGCCGGACTTTTTTTTTTCCCCCCAGAGAGGAAAGGAGAGGGAGAGAGAGAAACATCAGTGATGAGAGAGAATCATGGATCGGCTGCCTCCTGCACACCCCACACTGAGGATGGAGCCCACAACCTGGGCATGTGCCCTAACCCGGAATCGAACCGTGACCTCCTGTTCATAGGTCGATGCTCAGCCACTGAGCCGGGCAGAACTTATTTTTTCAAATGTCATTGTCTGCTTCCGGAGGCTGCGAAGGTAGAGAATGCCCGTGGACCGCTCGCTCACCCGGGCACCTTGCCTGGCACGGTCCTGGGTCCGCCCTGAATGCTCGCACAGGTGCGTTCCTGCCGTAAAGCTGCAGCGTTCTTAGGGCTGCACCCCTAGAGGTCCAGGCTCCTCCCAGGACCCCGCAGGGCCTTCGGTTGTCACGGCTCCTCCAGTCTGTGACCGTTTCCCGGGTTTTGTGACTTTTCGTGACCTTGACCATCTGGGCTGAGCTTGCCGTGAGCTCGTCTGTGGAACTCGCCCGCCGTTGGGGTTCGGGTGTTCCCTCGTGGTCAGAGCAGTGATGGATTTGGGGGAAGAAACCAGAGGCAAATGACCTCCCTAAGGTACAGCATCGCTCGTGCCGTCTTCCTGGGGACGGCGACCTTGAGCACGTGGGCGGGCGGTGTGGTCAGGTTTGCCCCTGCAGGCCTCTCCTTTTCCATAATTTATTCATTAGACTCAGCCAGGCACTGAATCCTCTTGCTGAACTTGGGCCTCGCGCCTGACTTGCGGGGCAGTGCCTTCTCGGCAGATTATTAACTAGGATCTTTGTACGCGTGGCCAGGCTAAGACCGCAGACCCAGGATCCGGCCGGCGCGGCTGGGAGGTAGGGCCATGCGGTGCCTCTTGGGGAATCACCACCTGCTGCACCGTCTTTGCTTCGTGCTGTGTTCAGACTTGGCACTTGGCTATTTTGAGTCTCGGAAAGCAGGTGGTTAACGCTCAGACACCCTGTTTGTTCTGGATGAGCTGGGGTCACCTCTGACAAGCCCTGGAAGATGGCCAGAGCTTGGCCAGGGTAGGTCAGTAGGTTGAGCATCATCTCATGCACCAAGGGGTCACTGGTGTGATTTCCTGTCAGGGCACATGCCTAGATTGTGGGCTTGATCCCTAGTAGGGGGTGTGTAGGAGGCAGCCGATCGATGTTTCTCTCTCATCAGTGTTCCTCTCTCCCTCTCTCTTTCTCTCTTTCCCTTCCCCCCCACTCTCTCAAAAAATAAAAATAAAAATCAATAAAAACAAGATGACCTGAAGCCCAGGCTCTTGGTAGCGGGCAGACGATCAGTAACAGGAGGAAGAGCCGTTCAGAGGCCGCTGCAGGGAACGGGCGGGGCGGGGGGCGCTGGAGGACGCGGCTCAGGGATGGAGACTTGCAGGGATGGGCCGAGAGGCGATGGGCGACAGGCGTGGAGGGGGGCGGAGAGCTCAGGTAGGAGGCAGGGAAGGGATGGGTGGGACACGGGACGAGAGCGCCCCAGTGACATAACTCAGCCTTGGAGCTGGACGCTGACCATGACATCCTGTGGGTATTTGTGTTCTGCCCCTGGGATTCACCGTCTAGAACACAATAGCCCTACTATGCTTCTTTGGGGGGAAATGTACACTGTCTATTTTTAAATGCATATTTTGACTGATACGGGGCTTGCCTCTCTGGGCATATTCTTTGCACACAGCGTCAGGCGTCTGAAAATCTCTTTCTTACAAGCGGATTCCTGTTTGGGAGCTGGGTGATGCGTCTCCTGACCAGATGCAGCCCAGAAGCCGGGCGTCTAGAATGGGGTGCCTGTCTGAAAGGGGTGGCGTCTCTGGCCGTTAGCCATTATTTACCAACTCGCCGGGCGGAAAAGATGACTGGTCTGCCGCGGAGAGCACTGTGTCCCTCTGGGCGCTGCTCGAAATGAGCGGGTGTTGGGCAACATCCTTTGTATCTGAACACAGCGCTCGGGGAACAGCCTTTGTTGTGCAAGCACAGCAGGGGGGGGAGGGGGATTGTTGTTGTCCCGCTGGGAGGGGTCCCCATCTTGGCGAGGGCTTCCTGTCCGTGAGGAAACCGGAAGTCGCGTACGTTTCATTTGTCATCAAAACAGTACCCGGAGTCTAGTGCAGTGGTTCTCAACCTTCTGGCCCTTTAAATACAGTTCCTCATGTGGTGGCCCAACCATAAAATTATTTTCGTTGCTACTTCATAACTGTCATGTTGCTACTGTGATGAATCGTCATGTAAATATCTGATATGCAGGATGGTCTTAGGCGACCCCTGTGAAAGGGTCGTTCGACCGCCAAAGGGGTCGCGACCCACAGGTTGAGAACCGCTGTTCTAGTGGGTGCATTTGACGTCAGAGTGGCGCCGAACGGGCTGCCTGCAGGTCACGGTGCCCCCATGGGAGCCAAGACCTGACCCGTAAGAATGGGGCGACCGAGGGTCTTCCACGGCCGTTGCCGGGGATCTGGGCGGTTTTATGACGGCGCTTCACCCTCCAATGGAGTGTGCACTCTTCCCTTATCCCTGGTTAAGGTGGACAGAGAGAATCGAGCCATTGGGCCTGCTCGTGCTGGGGTTTAAGTATTTTGGAGCCCGGCTCGGTGGTTGAGCATCGACCTAGGAACCAGGAGGTCCCTGTCAGGGCACATGCTTGTCTGTGGGCTCGATCCCTAGTGTGAGGTGTACAGGAGGCAGTCGATTGATGATTCTCTCGCATCGTTGATGTTTCTGTCTCTCTTTCTCCATTCCTCTCTGAAATCAATTTTTTTTTAAAAAGAAGAAACAGGAAAAAGTCTTTAAATAAATCAATACATACATATATAAATACATAGATACATAGGTGGATGAATGGATGAATGGATGGATGGATGGATAGATAGATGTTTTGGGAAGGTCAGCCTTCGCTGTGCGGTCACAGCCATGACACCGGCCCTGTGTCCTGCCAGGGCACCCAGCGGAGGCGTCACGGGCTCTAAAGGGGCCGCCGTCTCGGATCTCTGGGAACCAGACCTGGGCCCAGAGCATCTTCGTGTTGAGGTCACCCAGCGACACCCTCTTGGGGTCCCCTTCCCGCCTCTGGTTGGGGAATGGGGTGTCTTGTCGGCTTTGTGATCACCTTCCTGCTGTGGCGGTGAACTCCCGGGAGGACTGGATGGAAACTTAGCAAAAAGGGGGTTTTTCTGCTGCAAATAGAGCCCTTTGACGTGCTGGCCCACCGCAGGCGCAACGCCGCCTGCCTCCGGCAGCAGCTGGTTAAACAGGCAAATTTGCATTCATTTTGCGGCATCCACGCAGAGACGACACTGCTCTCCCCTGACGCTGATCTAAGAAAACGCTCCAAGGCAGCGCGAGTCTAAAAATACCCACTGCTGAGTCGTGGACACACTACACTTCTGAGAAGAGAGGAAGTAGAGAAAGCGGAGAAAACAGCCAGGCATCAAATAGAAGGAACTGAAATTTAAATATAAAAGCCCTAAGACCTGCCGACGAAAGGGTGACTGTAGGGCTGTAAAGGCGTTAGTTATTCACATGACTCCAGATGTTGGTCGCCATAGTAACTATCATTTGATGCTTTGCCACAAATGGTACACGCCTGCTAACCTACCAAATGAGCACTCTTCTGCTTTAATTATAAACTGCCTAAAATCATTTTCTTTTTCTTTGGAATCAGATTTTTGGCATTTGGGGCTTCCTGTTTTCTAAGTAAAGACTGTATTTGTGCAGCCCTGGGCTGGTGTGGCTCAGTGGTTGGAGCATCGGCCTGCACACCGGAGGGTCTAGGGCAGCGGTTCTCAACCTTCCTAATGCCGCGACCCTTTAATACAGTTCCTCATGTTGTGGTGACCCCCAACCATAAAATTATTTTCGTTGCTACTTCATCACTGTCATTTTGCTACTGTTATGAATCATCATGTAAATATCTGATCTGCAGGATGTATTTTCATTGTTACAAATTGAACATCATTAAAGCATAGTGATTCATCACAAAAACAATATGCAATTATAGATGTGTTTTCCGATGGTCTTAGGCGACCCCTGTGAAAGGGTCGTTCGACCCCCAAAGGGGTCGCGACCCACAGGTTGAGAACCGCTGGTCTAGGGTTTGCTCCCCCATCAAGGGCAGACACCTGGGTTGCAGGCTCGATCCCTGGCTCCGGCCAGGACACATGCAGGAAGCAGCCAGTGCTTGTGTCTCTGTCTCTCCCTCTCCCTCCCTCCCTTCCGCCTTCTCTAAAATCAGTGGGAAATATCCTCAATGAGGATTAACCAAAAAAAGAAAAATAAGAAGATGGGGGAGGCCACAGGATGGGCACCGGCTCGAAGGTGCTCCAGAGCCACAGCGGGCATGCGCTGCACGCGATCGGGCCTGAGACGAAGAGCAATACTAGCAAATCATGTCCTTTTTAAAAGGCTTTTTACCGAAGCTGTTTATTTTTATGAATGGGTTATGTCCTTTTAGAGGCTCCTGGGAATTGCCCAGTAATTTACCACTGAAACAAGGTATCCTTCCATTTCATATGCATTGTGACCACGTTTTCTACAGCAAAAATGTGAATGCATTTGTAGGGGTAGTTGAAATTAGAATGGCTTAAAAAGTATCTAGGATATATGGTTGATATGCTAGTGTACATACATATTGTATGTGTGTATACACACACACACACACACACACACACACACACACACACACAGTAGCAGTTCCACATTTGGTCACCAGGGGGCACTTTGCCGACGTGAGGCCAACGTGAAAGAAGAAACTGATGAACACCAGGGTTAAAGGTCAAAGGGAAGCTGGCGCAGAATTACTCAGAGTCTTGATTGGCAACCCCCGGGGGGGCCCCTTTGAATGAGCTCATCTGGCTGAACCCACGCTGTATATGCTCCCGTCCTGGGCCTGAGGCCTGTGGGATTCACATTACTCTGAGATGTGGGCTCATTTCAGCACAGACACTGCAGGCCCGTCGGGAGGTGCTGAACCCCACGCAGGGCAGCAGGTGTAAGCCCTACAGACGGAACTCAGAGGCGTGCCTGGCCCATCCCTGAGCCCCAGGCTCAGCAGGCAGAGGAGAGTGTGGAGTGAATGGGCCTTGGAAATTCAGAGGAGCAGCCGCCACGCCTGTCAGTAACGCGCGTTCCAGCCTCCTGGGCGCAAGGTGAGCAGCGGCCGCGGCTGCGCAGAGCTCCCTGCCATCGGCGCCCCCTGCATGGCCATGTGTGTCCTCTGCAGGTGCCGTGAGAGTCACCGACAAGGACTCTGTCTCGCTGTGCTCCGAGAAAGCTGGGCTCTGAGAAGACCTTAGACCAGTGGTCCCCCCCTTTCTTGGCCACGCCCACCTGAGCATCTCTAACATCCTGATGCCCCCCCCTCCCTGTGACATAGAATTCTTATTATTCAAACAGTGAACTCCTATTCACAGGGAGGAAGCCTGAAAGGCCATTAAGTTGGTCTAAACAAGCTTCCAAAGAGCATGGCATCCACGAAAGAGAAAAATAAAAGAACGGAAGGACAGTTGAAGTCCTGGGGAGGAAATCGCTGAGAAATTGTTAAAAGAATAATAATATGAAGTGATAGGAAAAAATAGCAAATAAAGTTTCAAAACATATAATAGAGACCTGAAATGCATAAATACGTCACAATATATATTTATATACAGTATATGAGGCCCCTAGAACCATAAGAAATGCAAAAAATTCACTGTTCATAACTCATTCTCGAATTGCCTCCCTTAAACATCAAATTGCCCCCCTTGAGGGGTGTGTGCCCCACATTCAGAACCACTGCCTTAGACACTCCTGTTAAAATGTAGGAGGAGCCCTGGCTGGTGTGGCTCAGTGGATAGGGCATTGGCCTGCAGACTGAAGGGTCCCAGGTCGGATTCCGGTCAAGGGCACATGCCCGGGCTGCAGGCTCGATCCCCAGTGGGGGGTGTGCAGGAGGCAGCCTATCAATGATTCTCTCTCATCATTGATGTTTCTATCTCTCCCTCTCCCTTCCTCTCTGAAATTAATAAAAAAATATATTTTTAAATGTAGAAGGGGGGTGGCATTAGGTGCCTTTTTTATGTGCTGCTGCTGACGCATAGGGTGACCTCCGGGGGGTTCGGACTCGCTCCCAGAACCTGAGCAGGTGACTGTTGAACTGTCAGACTCCCCGCACTCTGCTCAGGTTCCTAGAACATCCCGGCATCAGAACCACCTGTAGGCGGCCCCGCGGCAGCCGAGGCAGCTGCAGCAGAAAGAGTGTGGCTTCTGGGTCGAAATCCTGGTTCTGCTGCTCATTAGCCCTGGGGCCTTCCATAACTACACCAATCTTTTGAGTCTCGTTCCTTCTTTTTTAAAAACAATTTTTTTATTGATTACAGAGAGAGGAAGGGAGAGGAGGAGAGAAACATCAAAATGAGAGAATCATCAATTGACTGCCTCCTGCACGCCCCCTACTGGGGACCGAGGCGAAAACCCGGGCGTGTGCCCTGACGGGGAATCTAACCATGACCTCCTGGTTCGTAGGTCAGTGCTCAGCCCCTGAGCCACACCGGCCAGGGCCATCTCACTTTTCATAACGAAGGCAGGCTCCAGGTAAAGACTGGCGGACACAGAATGACATGGACCTGCACCTTGTGACAGAGAATTGAGGCTCAGGTAACATTCTAAATGGAAGACAAAGATCACGAGGCTTTCGTTGGATTTTTCCCCCCTTTTCTATTGTTTTTATTTTTTTGGAGGGTGTGGAGGAAAAAAGGGCAAAGAGGGAAGGAAGGACTGGTCTTTTATTTATTTTTTTTAAACTCGGGAGGAGTTATGGCTCACTCCCCCGTGCCTGTGCAAATGTATATGATTAACGTGCTGCTCCAGAAAACTATTTTAATCCCAAAGTCATTTATTTTGGCTTTACTATAGACTAGCATTTGTGTCGGATTTTGCTGCCCTAATTTCTTTTTGCTTAAGTGTATTTGAAAATCGTTTTAAATTCCTTTGGTGGAAGTGGGGGTCGAGGGAGAGAAATGGGCCACAGCCGGGGCTGATGGGGTTTCCGGCTTCCCCGAATAAAAGCCTCTGACACGCGGCCGGTGGGAGAGAAAACCAGAACCAGCTTTCCGGAGAACAGTTTGGCAAACATATTCTTAAAACTCTTAAAAAATATGCTTACTCTTTGATCCAGAAATTCCAGGCCTAGGAATTTGTCCTAAGGAAGGAATCAAACGAGCATGCAGAAATGCAGGACCCAGGCACTCACCACATTTATATCAGAAAAATAAAACACAAACACACACGAGGTGAAACCAGCGGAAACCAGGGAGGACTATGGGGTTGATTCCAGCAAGCGTGCCTCTGCCGCTGCCGTGGGAGGTCACGTCCGATCACGGCTTTACCAGTGTCCACCACGTTGTTCTACGTGGAAAAGAGGCTGTAAAGCAGCGTGTGCAGCTTGAAACGGCTCGGAGAAGCGGAGGCAGGTAGGCGGGCCGGGTGTGGACGGACGCCTCCCGGGGAAGACCCCGCCGTGTTAGCTTCGGTCTAAATCGCTGAGTGGTGAAATGGCAGCTGATTTTGTACTTTTTTGTGTGTTTTTCAACTTTTCTGCTTGAATACGGGGTGTCCCCCCCAAAAAAAGGTAGACACCCTTTTTTCTGATAGCTCAATTGATGTTTCTTTCTTTTCAGATTTAGCCCATTGGGATGAATAATTATTCAAAGTGCGTATACGTTTGGGGGGGCACCCTACATGCGTTGCTTTGTAAGTAGGAAACCCCACTATCAGGTATTTTAAAAGGATGCGTGTTTAATGTATCAACGGAGAAAGTAAAATGTTGCTGCTCGGTACCCACAGAGGGTAATTGGATACACATGTGACAGTTTAGATTGAATGTGTTTTCTCAAGGGCCATGTGCACGCATGTGAATTATCAGCAATCATATCGGATCCATAAAATTAGGTGCTGTCGGCTGTGTTTTCTGAGTGAAAGAACCATCGTCAGCAGAACCCCGTGGAGGCCCCGGCAGAGTGGACGGTGGGCCCCGCTCCCCGAAGCCGCTCCAGGAGGGAGCGAGGCTGTCTCGGGAGCGCCACGCTGAGGCAGAGCTACACCGTCTAGTAGGTTTTCTGTGAATTAGATGCCAAAATCGTTCATTGTCCACAAAGCATCGGCACCGTGCGGGGCACATTGGAGAATCCATCTTCTGAAGGCAGTTCCCAGTTCAGTGTGTTCCTGTGTCTCCTCGCGTCTCCTCCTTGCGGGAGAGTGTGAGGTCAATGCCGGGCAGCCAGGGACCGTGATGGCCCCGGGAGAGCTCCTGGCGCTGGTTCCAGAGGCCTCTGCTGCCTCTGAGGGGCCGGGAACGGAGGACCGTGCCCTGCGCGGGCGGCCGGCTTCTCCCTGCTCGCAGTCCCACGTTCCCCAGGCGCGTGTGGCCTCTCTGAGGGGAACACCTGCGGGTCTGGCACCCGTCGTCCAAGGTCAGAGGGAAAAGCCTTTGTGATGAATGCGGACACCGCGTGTGTGTCCGTTTGGTACTTGTAGGCGTTCTTGTTAGCGATCCACATTGTGAACGCTGACTCAGGTGAGCTTCATGGAATGGGAAAAGCAGGTAAATCTCTCTTTTTTAAAAAATACTGTTTTATTATTGATTTCAGAGAGGAGGGGAGAGAGGGAGAGAGAATCATCAATAATGAGAGAGAATCATGGATCCGCTGCCTCCTGCACGCCCCCTACTGGGGATTGAGCCCGCAACCCGGGCCTGTGCCCTGACCGGGAATCGAACCTCGATCTCCTGGTTCGTAGGTCGATACTCAACCTCTGAGCCACCCCAGCTGGGCAAATCTCACTCTTTTGACGCCAAATCAAATCCCAGTTCTACCGGCTGTGACCTGGAGCAAGTCCACACGCTGTGGCGGCTCTCCGTGTCCTCCGGCGTTCGGGCCTGGCACCTGCCCCCCTCACCTGGCCAGGCTGCGAGGCCCCGTGCCAGGGAGGGGCGGTCACGGGTCTTCACTCACCGCTGTCTTCTCCCGCTTTGCCCGGCAGTTTCCTTACGCCGCCCCGCCGCCCCAGGAGCCAGTGAAGACGCTGAGAAGCCTGGTCAACATCCGCAAGGACACACTGCGGCTGGTCAAGTAAGTCCGCAGGTCCCAGCGCTCCATGGGGCCAGGGCCAGGCCCTCCTCGGGCAGCCCGCCCCGCAGAGCCTCGCAGAGCAGGGGTGCCGGCCCCAGAGCCTGACCCGCGCCTGCTTAGGTCGGGCTCTGCATCGAGACCTTTCAGGCTTCACCTCATCGTCCGTGAGGGCGAGCCCTGCCCCTTCCCTGGCAGCCGCCGTGCGGCTGAATTTCTTTTAAAAGAAGAATTACTGGGAGAGAAAGTGAATCTTGCAGAGACCTCCACAAGCCTGTGTAAAGAGGAGCTATTTGAACTTGGAATAGGAAGTCCGTAGTCATTGATTATATTTACTTTTAAATTTATTCTTAACCTCATACGCCCAGACAGAGTGCC
>NW_005871952.1:0-26958 GCF_000147115.1 Myotis lucifugus
TGCAAGGATGGTACAATATCTGCAAATCAATAAACGTGATACATCACATAAACAAATTAAAAGAAAAATACCACATGGTCATATCAATTGATGCAGAAAAAGCATTTTACAAAATCCAACACCCATTTTTGATAAAAACTCTCAGCAAGGTGGGAATAGAAGGATCATACCTCAACATAATAAAAGCCATATATGAGAGGCCCACAGCCAGCATCATACTCAATGGACAAAAACTAACACCATTTCCCCTAAGAACAGGAACAAGGCATGGATGCCCACTCTCACCACTCCTGTTCAACATAGTCCTGGAAGTATTGGCCATTGCAATTAGACAAGAAGAAGAAATAAAAGGCATCCAAATTGGAAAAGAGGAAGTAAAACTGTCCTTATTTGCAGATGACATGATATTATACTTAAAAAACCCTAAAGACTCCATCAAAAAACTATTAGACTTAATACATGAATTTGGCAATGTAGCAGGATACAAAATTAACTCCAAGAAATATGAGGCATTTCTATACACCAATAGTGAACTTGCAGAAAGAGAGATTATAAAAACAATCCCATTTACCATCGCACCAAAAAAATTAAGCTACCTAGGAATAAACTTAACTAAAGAGGTAAAAGACCTCTACTCAGAAAACTACAGGACGTTGAAAAAAGAGATAGAGGAAGAAATAAACAGATGGAAGAACATACCGTGTTCATGGATTGGTAGAATCAACATCATTAAAATGTCCATATTACCCAAAGCAATCTATAAATTCAACACACTTCCCATTAAAATACCAACGGCATACTTCACAGATCTAGAATGAACGTTCCAAAAATTCATCTGGAATAAAAAACGACCCCGAAAAGCTGCAGCGATCCTGAGAAAGAACAAAGTAGGTGGGATCTCAATACCAGATATCAAGCTGTATTACAAAGCCACTGTTCTCAAAACTGCCTGGTACTGGCACAAGAACAGAAATATAGATCAATGGAATAGAATAGAGAGCCCAGAAATCGGCCTGAACCAATATGGTCAATTAATATTTGACAAAGGAGGCAAGAACATATAATGGAGCCAAGATAGTCTCTTCAATAAATGGTGTTGGGAAAATTGGACAGATAAATGCAAGAAAATGAAACTAGACCACCAACTTACACCATACACAAGAATAAACTCAAAATGAATAAAGGACTTAAATGTATGACAGGAAGCCATAAAAATTCTAGAAGAATCCAAAGGCAACAAAATCTCAGACATATGCCGAAGCAATTTCTTCACCAATACAGCTCCTAGGGCACTTGAAACTAAAGAGAAAGTGAACAAATGGGACTACATCAAAATAAAAAGCTTCTGCACAGCAAAAGAAACCATCAACAAAACAACAAGAAAACCCACTGCATGGGAAAACATATTTGCCAATGTCATATCTGATAACGGCCTTATCTCCAAAATTTATAGGGAACTCATACAACTTAACAAAAGGAAGATAAACAATCCAATCAAAAAATGGGCAAAGGATTTAAATAGACACCTTTCAAAAGAGGACATTCAGAAATCCAAGAGTCATATGAAAACATGCTCAAAGTCACTCATCATCCGAGAGATGCAAATCAAAACAACAATGAGGTAACATCTTACACCTGTCAGACTGGCTATCATCAACAAATCAACAAACGACAAGTGCTGGAGAGGATGTGGAGAAAAAGGAACACTCGTGCACTGCTGGTGGGAATGCAGACTGGTGCAGCCACTATGGAAGACAGTATGGAGTTTCCTCAAAAAGCTGGAAATGGAACTCCCATTTGACCCTGTGATCCTACTTCTAGGAATATATCCCAAGAAACCAGAAACACCAATCAGAAAGGATATATGCACCCATATGTTCATAGCAGCACAATTCACCATAGCTAAGATCTGGAAACAGCCTAAGTGCCCATCAGTAGATGAATGGATTAGAAAACTGTGGTACATCTACACGATGGAATACTATGCTGCTGTAAAAAAGAAGGAACTCTTACCATTTGCAACAGCATAGATGGAACTGGAGAGCATTATGCTAAGTGAAATAAGCCAGTTAATGAAGGAAAAGTACCACATGATCTCACTCATTCATGGATAATAAAGACGATTATAAACTTATGAACAATAATAGATACAGAGGCAGAGCTGCCTCAAACTGATTGTCAAACTGCAGCGGGAAGGCCAGGGAGGGTTGGGGGGCAGGAGGGAGGGGGTAAGAGATCAACCAAAGGACTTGTATGCATGCATATAAGCATAACCAATGGACATAAGACACTGGGGGGTAGGGGAGGCCAGGAGATTGTCAAGGGAGGGGGGGGGAAGGACACATATGTAATACCCTTTGTAATACTTTAAGCAATAAAACAATTTAAAAAATGCTTCTCTTTTCCAATAGGTGTAGGAATCTTATGCAGCCCTTATTTTCTTGTTGCACCTTCTTCTTGAAATATATGTTTTTATTAATTTTGGAGAGAGATGGAGAGAGTGAAAGGGGGGAGAGATAGAAAAAGAGAGAGAGAGAGAGAGAGAGAGAGAGAGAGAGAGAGAGAGAGAGAGAGAGATTGGTTGGCTTCTGCACCCACTTTGGCCTGGGAACAAACCTCAAACCTGGGTATATGTCCTGACCTAGAATCAAACCAGTGATCTTTTGGTGCACAGGGCAATGCTCAACCAACAGCAATCTGGGCCAGGGCAGGACACACTGATTCTTTATTCTAACAATCCCATTGTTCCGATCCATTTAGATGATAGCAATCTGTATCAGGGCCATGTTCTATTAACCATCATTACAACTCCCTGTGGGTAGTGGACTCTTGGTTGCCCACCTGTTTCTCTTGTTAGGGTAATCGCATCCTCCTGGTTTCTAGTGGTTAAGTGCTTGCATATGATTTCTGTTACTTTCGAGCTCCATCAGCTCTATAAGTGTTAATGAGCAAGAGACTCCACTGAACATTCCTAATGCCTCAGTGAATATTGTTTCCTTTGTGTGTGGGTCTTCTGGCCTTACACCATTTAACTGTTCCAGCATGCCCATCACACTATCACCTTTTATTTTTTCTTTTATTCCAAACAACTCAGGTATTTATATTGTTCTGAATATGGGATTTGGATCTCGCTAATCTTCTATGAGCCTCCCTACTTTTAGTGAGTTTCCTTAGTGAACTTTTCCAATCCTCTGAGGTTCTAGACAATGCATTAAATCTCATATCCTAAGAATGTGTTCCCAAGACAATGGCTTCATGCATATCCAGTCTTATGTTCCACCTTCCTTTCCCCTCAGCTCTCGACAAAGGATAAGGGGTCTTTTGGGGAGGGTCAGGCAGCCAGAATTTACTCATCCCTACTAGCTCTGTGTTGCAGAGGCTAAAATTACAGGAGAGTGTTGCAGAGAGGCTGGGACTCATTCTTCCTCCCATTCCTACTTCTTGGGGTGGAAATCCTACCACAGCAATGGCAGGATGGAAACACTGGGACCTCAATTGTCCTTGCCTTGGCTCCCTTGTAGGGCAGAGGTTCTCTTGCTTGGAAAGGCAAGCCAAGAAGGCTAGAGGCTACTGCTCCCCCTCAGTGCCTATAGCACTGGCTCAGAGATATTTTCTAGGAAAAAAAGGAAGTTTATAATAACAGAGAGCCCTGAAGATCTACCCTAAAGGAACTGACTTTATCTGAAACAGTTCAAGCCTAAGCATGCTATTGAAAATAATGGAGATTTTAGTGGTAAGCATTAAGTCTCACAGAGGTGGGGAACCTTTTTCTGCCAATGGCCATTTGGATATTTATCACATCATTGGTGGGTCATACAAAACTATCAACTTAAAAATTAGCCTACTATATTTGGTCGAACATTTCATTAACTCACCCCAAATGCCTTGACAGGGCCATACCAAATGATTTCTCAGGCCGTATACAGCTCATAGTTCTCTCAGGTCCGACGTTCCCCACCCCTGATTTAAGAGGAGACCAATCTATTTAATAAACGGCCCATAGCCTTAATACTCGAATGCCGGAATGACCAAACAACCTGTCACCAGGAAGTTCATGGAGCACCTCTCGGTCCCTCCCCACAGCCCACTCGCTGCTCCTGGCGGCAGGGCGGGGCTCGTGGCGCCTCGTGATTTCACATGCTGAGCCTCTAGTAACTCCATAAGAGCCAAAGAATGGATTGAAATAATGGATTTACTTTTACCTTACACGAGGAAGGCAGTCAGTAGAGCAGGCTTTGGGTAAAGATATATTTAGAATCCAGTTTTGAGCATGTCAAGCTTGAAGATTTAAGACATCCAAGTGGAGGTGTTAAGTAGGCATGTGTTTGATAGTTGGACAGAGGTGTGGGTGAGACATGTATTGGGGGTGAATATGTAGGTGGTATTTAATGCCATGGGGACTGAAGACACATTATGAGAGAGAGTCTAGATATAGAAGTAAGTCCAAAGATTGGGCCTTTGGAGGATGAGAGCATTGAGAGTTCTAATAGAAGAGGAAAAACCTACTGGTGTAGGAGGAAAAGCAAGAGTGCAATATTTTAAATTCCAAGTGAAGAAAGTGTGTCAGGGAGGAGAGAGTGGTAAAATGATACTGTTAGTGAAACTGGACACAAAATGGGTCCAGGCTGCCCGTTACTACTTGAGCCCTTGACCTATGCTAGCATTGAGACAAAGTTCTAATAGAAGAGGAAGGACTAGTAAAGCAGAGTGATATAGAAAGAAAAGCAAGAATTTACTACTCTCAGATCCAAGTGAAGAAAGTGTTTCAGGGAGTAGAGAGTGATAACATGATGCTTTTAGGGCAAGCAAGATGATTGAGAAGAAAAAATTGGATAAGGAAAATTGAGGCCATTGGTAACTTCTATTTAGTTAACATCAGCTGCGTTATCTATTTGAAATATCAGAACCACCTTTGATTCTTTTTTTTTCTTTCCAGCTATCACCACTTCCACCTCCAATATGTAGTAAACCTGTCCTGTCAATTGTATTCCACAACCATTATTCATCACCTACACTGGGTAAATACCATTCTAGATACTTGCATATAGAGATGAACAAGACTCGGACCCTCTTCTTCAAGAGCTTCAGTTGAGAATTTGGTACAGGCATAACTATCTTTCAATATAGGAGCAATGACAATGTTAATAATTTTTAGAATTTCTGCTGCTGCTACTCCTAGCACTCTCTAATATATTAGAACAAATACTTTATGCCAGAACACATTATATATATATATATATATATATATATATATATATATATAGTAATCCCTACACTTTTATGAGGTGGCATCACTTTATAGAGAAAAAAATGAAGGAGAGAGAGATTAAGTAACCCATCCGCGGTCATACAGCAGGTAAATGGTGGAAGCTCTATGTAAAACCAAGTAGTCTAACTTTCAAATTTGTGTTCTTCATCACAACTACAAGCTGGCTTGCCCTAACTTACAAAACTTGACTTATATCTACTAACTTATGCCCTCACTTTAAATTACCTTTGCCTTCTTGCTTCCTCTTTTTATTTTTTTATCTTTTAAATTGATTAAGATATTACGTATGTGTCCTTATTGCTCCATTGGCCCCTCCCCCCACTCCCCCACTCATGTCCTCATCCCCCTGTTGTTTGTACCCATTGGGTGGCTTATATGCAAGCATACAAGTCCTTTGGTTGATGTCTCCCCATTACCCCCACCCTCCCCTACCTTCCCTCTGAGATTTGATGGTCTGATCGATGCTTCTCTGGCTGCTGCTTCTTTTTAACGTTTACTGGAATAACTTTCCTGATAAATCCCTTGTGAATCTAAGTCTTAGACCTGCTTCTGAGGAACCTAAGACATATTCTTCCATACTGCTAAAGAACTGTGATAGTGACATCTCTACATCTTTGATTGATTAATTAGTATTTGAAATAGCTGTGACTACTGATGAAGAACCAAGGGCCTCAATATCTTAAGATGCGTTTTGAGCTATAAGTTAAAAATCACATTTATTTTGTTCTTAACTGTGATTTGCCAAAAAGTCCTTGTTGAATACTCCTGTCAGTGAAGCCCAGATGAGACTACCTCAGCCTATCAGTGTGGTTGTAATAAAATGTTACTCAAAAGCAAAGGAATAAGGAAGTTGGGAGAGGAAGTATAACATAATAACTTAGAGTATACATACTCAGTATATGGTACTAAATGCTTCTATATAGCAATTCATTTATTTTCCCCAACAATAGCATGAGAAATGTACTATTTGAGACACAGGGCACTTGAGTAGAGAGAGATTCAATTGCATGCCCAAGGTTTCTCAGGCACTACTACTACTGCAAAGACAGCAGATTAGTAATGATCATGACAGTGTCAGTGATAGTATACAAGCTTTCCTTCACTCCTTGTCCACTTACGTAGCACAGCACAACTCTAAATGGCTGAATGGCTTTCTGAGACCTTAGTGAAGGGCTAGAATGATGAAGGAGAATTACAATTTTGAGGGAATGGGAAAAATGGTATGTTTCATATGTCTTTCCACATAGTCCAATGGAAGAGCATACCAAATTTAAGGGGGTCATCTTTAAACACACCGTGTTTTAGTCAGCTCAGGCTGCCATAACATAATACCATATTCTGGGTGTCTTAGACAATAGAAACTTATTTCTCATAGTTTTGGAGCATCTAAGATCAAGATACTGGCTGATTCAGTTCCTGGTGAGGGCTTTCTTCCTGGCTTGCAGGTGGCTACCGTCTTGCTGTGAGCTTTCATGGTCTTCCCTTGGGTACTTGATCCCATCATGAGAGCCCTGCCCTCCTGAACTCATCTCACCCTGATTATTGTGGGGACACAAACATTTAATCCATAACACACCCATTCCCTGGACTTTCTCATATTTTTATCCTCTGGGAGATAGACAGAGAGAGAGAGATCTACTTCAAAACTTCTCAGTGCAGGCAGACCACTTTTAGTCAGGCTACCACTAACCCATTGCAGGTGTTGCCTCTAATGAAGTCACACCAGAAGGAAGAAGGATTACTAAATTAGACCAGATTTTGCTGAATGGAAATAGTATGATAATGCTGGTTCCTGGAGAAAAAGAATCTGAATGGATTCCCTTAATTTATGCTAGTTTCTGTTTTGTCTTATAATGACAACAAAGTATATATTTTTAAACCTTTCAAGCCCAGCCAGGGTGGCTCAGTGATTAAGCATCGACCCATGAGCCAAGAGGTTGCCTGTTTGATTACCGGTCAGGGAACATGCCAGGGTTGTGCGCTGAATCCCCAGTAGGGGATGTGCAGGAGGCAGCTGGTTAATGATGGTTCCCTCTCATCCATGTTTCTATTCCCCTATCCCTCTCCCTTCCTCTCTCTAGAAAAAAAACACAATAACACACCATTCCATGTCTGGATTATATGAAGCTAAATTTCTCATTAAAGGGGAATGCTTTCAAGAGGCAATGTAGAGGAGAACCAAGATGGCGGCATAGGAAAACACCAGAGACTGCTGCCGCAAACAACCACTTCAAAAATACAACTAAAAGACGGAACGGACATCAACCAGAACCACAGGAAAGCTGGCTGAGGAGAGACTCTTCAACTAGAAGGAAAGACAACAGCATACCGAGGCTCCGAGGAGGTGCAGTGTGGAAAATATAAAGGTACCGAGGTGCGTGCGCAAAGCGGGCTGGTGGCTGAGGGCGCAGTTGTCGTTTTCAATCAGGAGTGAGTCTCAGACTCTGGGCTCCAGATCCGGGCGAGTCTCTAGGGACTCAGACTCAGAAGGGAGAAGCGGGATTGTCCAGCATCAGTTGGAATCTGAGGGCAGCCTTCTCTCCGAGGTTTGCAGCGGCTGCCGGGGTTCTGAGAAGCAGAGCCTCTGGGAATGGGACTGAGAGCAGCCATAACTGCTCGCTCTGCCCACCCTGTTGAGCCCGCCCCGCCCAAGCCCTGCGCAGAGCCATTTGCTGGATCGCCTCAGGCAAAGGCTAGATTAGCACCTCCCCTGAGGACAGAAGTTTTCCACACAGCTGATTCTCACAGCCAGTCAGCCTGGTGGTCAAATCCCTCTAGTATTAACTACAACAGTCAGGGCTTAACTACAACAAGACTGCGCACAAAGACCACTAGGGGGTATACCAAGAAAGCGTAAAAAATGCGGAGACAAAGAAACAGGACAAAACTATCAAGGGAGGATATTGAGTTCAGAACCACACTTTTGAGGTCTCTCAAGAGGCTTCTAGAGTCTGTCGATAAACTTGATGAGATGTACAGGAAATCTAATGAGACCCTCGATGGTGTGATAAAGGACCATCTAGAAAGTAAGCATACACTGACTGAAATGAATATTATACAGACTCCCAACAGCAGACCAGAGGAGGGCAAGAATCAAGTCAAAGATTTGAAATGCAAAGAAGCGAGAAACACCCAACCAGAAAGGCAAAATGAAAAAAGAACCCAGAAATACGAAGATAGTGTAAGGAGCCTCTGGGACAGCTTCAAATGTACCAACATCAGAATTATAGGGGTACCAGAAGATGAGAGAGAGCAAGATATTGAAAACCTATTTGAAGAAATAATGACAGAAAACTTCCCCCACCTGGTGAAAGAAATAGACTTACAGGTCCAGGAAGCGCAGAGAACCCCAAACAAAAGGAATCCAAAGAGGACCACACCAAGACACATCATCATTAAAATGCCAAGAGCAAAAGACAAAGAGAGAATCTTAAAAGCAGCAAGAGAAAGAAACTCAGTTACCTACAAGGGAATACCCATACGACTGTCAGCTGATTTCTCAACAGAAACTTTGCAGGCCAGAAGGGAGTGGCAAGAAATATTCAAAGTGATTAATAGCAAGAACCTACAACGAAGATTACTTTATCCAGCAAAGCTATCATTCAGAATTGAAGGTCAGATAAAGAGCTTCACAGATAAGGAGAAGCTAAAGGAGTTCATCACCACTAAACCAGTATTGTATGAAATGCTGAAAGGTATCCTTTAAGAAGAGGAAGAAGAAACAGGTAAAGATACAAATTGTGACAACAACATGCATCTATCACAAAGTGAATCTAAGAATCAAGTGAATAAATAATCTGATGTACAGAATGAACTGGTGATTTTAATGAATCAGGGACATAGAAAGGGAATGGACAGTCCATTCTTGTGGGGGAAAGGTAAATGGAAGATGGGGGAAGAGACTGGACAAAAATCGTGCACCTATGGATGAGGACAGTGGGTGGGGAGTGAGGGCGGAGGGTGGGGCGGGAACTGGGAGGAGGGGAGTTATGGGGGGGGGGGAGAGGAACAAATGTAATCTGAACAATAAAGATTTAAAAAAAAAAGAGGCAATGTATAGGCCATCTTTGTAAATTAATCATGGGAAAAAAAGAACAGTTATTAAAGATGAAAATATAGGTGTTTGGTTAAAATAAAAAAAACTGCAGTGCAAGTTTTCATCTTCCTTTAAGAAACTTACATCTTATTCATGATGTTTTATTTTGTCTTAGAATCCATCACCCTTCTGGCCCCATATCTAAAGGCCTTCTGATTCCTTCTTTCCCACTGCATTTGGGATCTTTTGCTTAATGTACTTCGGAAATCCCCAAAATCTATGGATGTGGTAACCCCAATTCCTGTTTTTATGTCCCCTACTTTCAATGATATTTTTAGAGTCCCAATCCATTGACCTTGTCTCTACCAACCTGCAAGTCTGACCGCCTCTAATCCTGTGAGCTACACCTGGACCCAGTGCCTCCTACTCATGGTGATCCTGTGATTCTCCTTCCTATTAATGCCTACTCCTACTAATGCCTTATCCCTCAGTGACCCCAATCACATGATATTGTAATCACCTTAATCTAGATCCCTCTTTGATGGCAGAAAACCCAGTTCCTACCTACTCTTTCCTCTGTTTCCATTTATTTCGTCTCAGTTTTTTAAAAAAATCTCTTCAGCACAGCAGCACAGCCTCTAAATCTAGTGTGTGTGTGTGTGTGTGTGTGTGTGTATGTGTGTGTGTGTAAAAGACGTTTAGCTACAAATTGGAGGTGGCAGGAAGAGTGGGGTGGGAGCCAAGTGGTCACACTTTGGGCCTCTTCTCTCTCTCTTTGCCCTCCTGGGCCTAGACTGTAACCTCCTCCTGGAGGTGCACCTTTGCTGGGACCACTTTTGACTGCAGGTGAAAGAGCTGCCACAGATTTAGTGTTCACCTTGAATAGGTGCTTCTAGTTGTTTTGGATCTCCTCAGGGTTCAGCTTGAGGACATTGACAATCTGCTGTGCATCCTGGAGGCTGTCTGGAGAGGTTAGAGGGGCTGCAGACTGGGTCAGGCATGTCCTGGGGTATCAGCTTCTGCCCAGCTGGCTGCTCACTTTGGCTTCAGGGCTTTTACAAAGGCCCTGCTCACCACCTTGTGCCCCCATCACAGTGGTCTGGGTCAGGTATGTGGCTGATCCTTACAGAGAAATCCTTGATGGCAGCACCACCTAGCATTTTTCTACATGAAGACCAGGTGGTTCCACGCACAACAGAGGCAAGCTGGGGTTTCCTTAGGTGTGTGTGACCAGAGGTTTTGAGAGGTGATGGGTGGAAACCCAGGCATGAGTTGGAGGCATATGGTGACCACTCTGCCTCAGAGGCACAGGCTCTGGCCTAAATCTCAGTTAATAATCACACTGCTTAAATGTCTGAGGAATTTATCAAAGGTGATTTTTATTTATAGACAATTTTAGATTGAAAATCAAAGTTAATGTATGGCACCTGATACCTCTTAAAGACCATTCTAGATTCATTAAACAAATGACAAAAGCATTCAGCAAATATTAATTGAACATTGCAGTTTTAAGGGGTGCAGTCTTGTGAGAGCCATGCTCCAGGGTATGCAAGGGATTCTGTTTCTGTCACCATTTGAATATGATCATATTAGGAGGTTGTCCCAAGTGGATCCCAGGAAAGGATCTGGGGTGTTTATTTAAGGCGTCCCTTTTGAAAAATTTTAACCGTGCAGGTGTTGGGACATTTAAGTACTTGCTAGTGAAGAGGCTACTCTATGCAAGCAGGACCAAGGGGAGGCCTAGGACCAAAAGGACCAGAAGCTTCAATTTTAATTTTAAGCATACGCAAAATGATTTAATTAACTGCCAGAGGAATCACACCACATGAAAAATATGCAGTTGCAAATCACCCAGCACTTTATTACTTACAAAAGTTTTTGATGCTGCAGGTACAGGCTTGATGGGATCTCAGTGGTGCTGTTCTCTGGGGCCCTGCAGCTGGTCTGGTCTGGTCTGGATGCAGGGGGCCCGAGTTCCTCACCTGAGAGCTTGGTTGCGCCTCGATAGGGAGCTACTAGGCAGTTTTTTTGGTTGTTTTTTTTTTTTTTGTCTTCTGGCAGGGAGAGGAGCATGGAGCTTTGCTTGCCAGACTGACAAAGGGACGTGCCTTTGTGGCTGTCTCGACAGGCAAGCATTGTTGGCTGGCCAGGATCCATTTTTAAACCTGTTTGTACCCGCAGCAGTTTAGGTGGCTATCAGTGAATTACGTCCATGCACACATGTTAACCTTAAACAAGGCGAGGGGCGGTTTGTGGTTATTTAGGGAGAGTACATTATTCACACATATGGTGATCTTAGCAAGTCACTCTGAGTCAGTAATCGAAGTTCAAATCCTTATCTATGGGGTACACACGCTTCAGGGCAGTGGGGAATGTGTCCTTAATATCACACTTTAAGTTTCAAGAAAGTTAATTCAAACATTTTAAAACACTTTTATCATGTTTAGACATTTTAAAAGCATTTTTAAACATTTCTATATGTTACTATAATAGAGGTCCTTCCAACTCTTACTGAGACCGTTTTCCAGAGAACAAAAGGGAAACTATATTGTTCTAGAACACCTGTTTTCTTTATAATTTTTCTGTTCAAGCATTTCTTTTGGAGACATGGGTCATTTGACCTCAAACTGAGAGTATGCTTGAGGTTCTTTGGAGGTTCAAAGCAGAATCAGCATTATCTCCCAGCTCTGAAGAAGCAAGTTTTTTACTGCTGTTCATTGTTTGTTTACAGTGGCTATGGAGGGATATAGAGTGCCTATATAGGGAAGACATTTTTTGGGGGTATGAAGATTACTTTAAGTCATTAGCTTTGAGAACCAGGATAAGTCATTGTTTCAGAAGGTGCAGGTTTGCAGATTGGTGATTTCTTTCCCCTCTCAAGTTCTTGGTTACCATCAGAGAGCTTTTCATTTGTATTCTGATCATTATCCTATGACTCACAGTGTGAAAAGTCACAAAGGTGCCTATTTTGGAGATAAGCATTTCCTTACATTTTAGTATATATAAGAATATCTTATTGAAATAATCAGAATCCAAAAACTATATATTCTTTGCTATTTTATTCTTAAAGGAATAGTTTTTAAAATTATTAATGGCATAATGAAATCTAACCCTTGTTGACAGCCTTGATTAAAGTGGCCCTTCTCACCTGCTCATAAACCTTGTTCCAAAAGCCAGTTCTTCTTAAGCTTGTACAAATACCAAACTTTGAATACCTACTCTCTTATGAACCTTTATGTTTTATTTAAGCGTGGCACAGGGAATTGCCAAGGTGCCAGAGAAGAGGAGGGTGCTACTTACATGAGAAAAACAATAATTTAATTTCTATTGTCTATATTTGCTTAATAATGTTTCCTGAATTGATACAGGCTCTGTCAAGTCTGTGTTATTATTTCCCAGAACAGAATATGTCTAAATATCACTATGCTTGGGAATCATCTTTCCTCAATATTTTTCCATTCAAGAGTTAACTTTTTCTCAAGATTTCAGAGGCAATTTGTAGCATTCAGCCAAGAACTGTACATGCATTTGAAATGTTCATATAGTTAATCTATAGAAATGTATAGCTGTCTATAATGATTTTGATTTCCCTCCATGAAAACAACTTTCTCTGAGATTGCATATAATATTATATATTTTAAAATAAAAAGCATTCTGAATAATAGCTTAAAATATGAAGTAGGAATTTTAAATAGATATTATTTGATTTTGTTGTATTTTAATATAGTTTAGCAATTTGGTCTTCAACCAGAAGGAATTGAGATAAAGAAAAAGAAAGTCCTTTTAAAAGGAAATTTTAAATTCTTGAAATGTTAATTGATTTATATTTAGTCATTTCATTTGAAAAATGGAAATAAAATTTCTCATTGTGAGGAGGTATTTTTGGATTGTTCAGGTACTGTGAGTGTTGTTTAGATTCTGGTACTCTTTTGTGGGCATTGAGTATTATTGCTTTTTCAGGTCATTAAGCACATTTTGCTTTGTGATGTTGGTCCATGCATGAGGGATTTTACCCTTACCTCTAAATCTTTTCCTATGTACATATTCTAGGTCCTTTCTGAAGTGACAGACAAACCATTTCCAGTATGGCTGGGTGGATGTGTCTGGGGTGATGCTCCATGTGGCATATTCCCCTCCTGCGTGTCGATAGGTCTTAAATGGGATTTCACAACCATCCTTCAAAATAAAATAACAATCACTTGCTACCAAACTAGTACAGTAGTCAATGACAAAGTGGTCTGTGTTAACCCATTTGCCTCCACTTATAGCCTGAGGACGGTGGAAGGGAACACTGTGGTCTCCGTCATGGTTAGGGATTGTGTTTGTACAGATTGCTCCACAGAAGGGACACTGTTCCCAGCAGCCACAGAGATGTTCAGAGAGCATGTTCTGAATGTCAGAAACCATTCCTTCTTCAGGCTTACTCAAACACTTCTGTTCCAATGTGATCATTGCAGGATTCAAAGCTTCACTCATGGTTTCTTTGAGAAACTCAATATCTTTAATCTCCTGGTGTTCAATGCTTATCAAGTCTTTTCGTGGAAAGTTCAACTTATCCCCCAACTGATCACAGAACAAATCCAACCACCCAGATACAGTGCTGCTTTTATCTTTAGCTCTTGCTGTGGATTCATGAATAGCTGAGAGGATGGCATTCTTGATGTCTCCTACACTTATTTTTAAAAAAGTCTTTATTTTATTACTTCTTTGTTCTGAACAATATCTTTCAATATGTCTTTGAATATAATTCCTAAAAAATGATTCGGGATTATGAATGTACTCCCAGTAATCATCAAAATTTTCATTTTCTGCCAGGGAGAGAAGAATGTGTTTCTCCAGGTTAGCCCTGTTTCCACTGAATGCTGGGCAGGTAGCTCGCATGTCCCCAGCAATTTTAGGGGCCATTTTTTCCCAAAGCGTGTTGGAGATGGCAGGAGTGAGTTTGTGCCATAGAAAACCAACAAATGTTTTGATTGAAGTTGCTCCTTGACAAGAGATCTTAAAACTCATGAAGAAATCATCTTTCTTGCTTTCCAAATAACTTACAGGATCATTTGCTATTTTGAATGCCCTATGCATCTCCTTAAAATTTTCAGATGCTCTTTGGAATAAAGACAAAGATAAGTCAATTTTGTACTTAGTTGTAAATGTGTATCTGTCTTTATTGGGTGCAGATTTCACCTCCTCTTCTATTATTTTCAGAATTTCATGGAAATAACTTTTATTGTAATCCCGCTGTAGACTTTGGAGGTTTTTAATAGTTTCAGTGTATCTTGAAACAATGCAGTCAGTAGTTCTCTTTATGGACTCTTTATCATGTACTTCTAAATTCTTTGTTAATAAGATAAATTTTTTGCTCATTTGGACATGTTTTTCATAATATATTTCAAACTCTTTTCTAGGCTTTTCCTTCAGTATATTCACCATGTCTGTCTCCTGTTTAAAATAGTCCAAAAGAATGTCTTCAGAATCCACATCAATGTCAGGCTCTGTGACTGGAGGGAGGATTGAGGTCACATCACAGACCCATTTTCCCCAAAGTTGATTGAATTTGACATGCAGCTCTTCCTCACTCAATTTTTTATCCTTTACAGTTAAAGCCAATTCTCGGCTTCTTTCCAATAATTCCTTTTCATAACCTGACTTTTTGTTATCTAGTATTTCTTGATTCTTTTTGTAACTGATATGTTCCTCGGCTTTATTTTTGCTCTCAAAAATAAGTGCCTCTTTAAGATTTCTTAGTTTATTTTCAAAACTTGCTTTCCACTGAATCATTATTTCACTCTCTGGATCTTCATTAAAATATTTTTCCAGTTCTTGCTGGATGGCTTTATATTTTTCTGTAACTGGAGCCTCAAGTGTGCTTGCTGTGAGTTTCTGGACTTTCCCATTCTTAATCTGGTTGATGAGCTGGTACTGCAAGTCTAGCACGTGACTCCTCAGCTCCCAGGTACAGTAGTTATACATAGTTTCCAATTTGCTCATGGCCATGACCTCTAGGGTGTTCCTGAAACTGAAAATAAAGTTCTCATTCACTAGGGCTCTCCACAAATCTTGAACTCGCAATTTCACATCTGATGTCCTCATGATGCTTCCCCTAGACTCCTGTTTGGCAGTCATAAGAATTCTGCTTTTCAGATCCTGGACATTTTGGCTGTAGCGAGGATTGGGGGGGGCCATTGGGGGATTGCCATCCCAGAGGTGAGCAAAGTAGTAGACATGACTATTGACATCAAATTTAATAATATCACCAAAGCGGGTTACATGTGAGCACTGTTCTTGCTCAGCTGCTGTTGCGGCCATTTCATCTAGTCTCTGCTCTAACCGCCTCCTTCCTTCCATAGTTTGGTCTTTAGCTGTGACTTCCCCCACATTCTGATGGACAAAAAGGCAACTTGGGGAGATTTTTACTTGTTTCATCCTCATAAAGGCTTGAACAACTATTTGTAGAATATCTTGCATTTCTGATGGATTTTCCCCAAAAATATTGATCAGAGTCAAGTTTCCAAGTCCAATGACAAAGGTTGCCAACTCATTGTCACGATTTTTGGATTTGTTGCTGAGTTCTGGGGCCCGAAGGCCTTCTGTGTCTACAACAAGCACAAAGTCAAAGCCCAGTTCCTCTGTGAAAGTGTCCTCGACCTTCAGGAGCTGCATGTAGGCCCCCCGGTACACCTCCCAGCACTGACCGTGAACTGCAGCCCAAAAAGTGCATTCAGCAGAGTGGACTTCCCTGAGCTCTGTAGGCCAAGGACAGAGAGAACAAACAGCCGTTTGTTTCCAAGTTTCTCAGAGACCTTATCAAAAAGAGCTGCCACCCACTTTAGAGGCACATAGGAAACATCCCCATCCATCAGCTCAATGGGAGCACCAGATATCATCAGATCTGCAGCAATCTGGGGAAGGGAGAGATAAAGGGTATTTTTAGTGGGGGAAGCTTCTTCCAGAGCTTCATAGATCTGGCCAACTTCTCTGAGAAATTGCTCAATTCCTAAAGTACAGTTATTAATCTCTGTGGAGATAGCTTCTATCTCTTTTTGCCAGCATTGGACATCAGGGCTCTTTGGTGCCTTTTGCTTTTCTTTGTGTATCTGTGACCACAAATTGTTTTTCTTTTCATTCAGTTGTTCCAAATGTCCTGCAGTCAGGTTGTCCAAAAACACACTCAGCCATTGCAAAAAGTAGTGTGTGGTTTGAGTTTCTGAATGATTCTGGAGAATTTCAAGGACAGAATGCATTAATTCATTGAGAGGAAAGGCTTTGGTCAACTGTTGATTCCGTATTCTTTGTTTTTCTGTCTCAATCTCACTCTTGTGTTGTTCAATGCTTCGATTCCCTTTTTCTCTTAGATGATAGAGTTCTTTGTCCTTTTTACACCAAAGATGCCATAGGTCTCCCTGAAGGGGCAGTAAGTTTTCCTTCACCTGAGAAATACTCAGTTCTCTCAGTAGAGCTATTAGGACCTCTGCCTTTTCTCTGGCTTCCTTGCAGTCTCTCTGGTCTTCGTCAATAAGGAATCCTTGCTTGCGAGCAATTGGGGCACAGTCCTCTAAGCTGTGAGCCGTGCTCGAGAGCTCCAGCAAGCGTCTGATTGCAGTAACAAGCTCCTCTGTTAATTCTGCTTCATTTCTGTTCCTGAGACCAATGATCACTGTTTGTTTAGATTTATTGGTCACTTTATTTTGTTTATTATCAAGTAAACAAATCAAAGGTCTTGGTGACTGACTCAGATCACAAACAATTTTTCGGTTTTCTTTATTGTCGTCAGAAGTTGACATGAGGACAACAATGAGAGAAGAGACCTCCTGCAGGAAGGTGAGTTGCTTCTTATGTTCCTTTGCATCTCCATGAAGATTAGTGAAGGTCACACAGTTGTCAAATCTGTCCTCATCATCCCCTCCAGGACAGAACCAGCAGATTTCCACCACTCCCCGCATCAAGAGACATTCTTTGGTGCTCCCTCTGCAATGTCGGTGGAAAAAGACATCATGTTTACGTTTACTGAGAAGACAGTTCATGATCTGAGATTTGGAAGCAGAGAAGCCATTTCCAACTCTTATAAAGGACACAATGGGGGTAGAGACTTGACACATCTGCTTATTCTTGTAATTGACCTTCTCCTCTCTTGGTGATTTCCTTGCTTCCTGCCAGCTCCTTCTAATTTGACTAAGAGACCAGAGAGAGAATTCAATTTGAGAACTGCAGGGATTAGGTATGAGAAGAGGGAGTGCAAACTGGCAAATGGAAAGTTTGGACAAAATATATTGTCTGGCAAAATCATCTGCACAGTGAAGAATTGCCATCTGAATATCCATAGGGTGAATATGGGGCCTAGGATTAGTATCTGAAGGATTAGTAACTGAAGGATTAGTATCACTGTCTTCAAACAAGTCTTCATATGGATCAAAAGCCTCATTTTCCTGATTTGAGGCACTTGAATAGAATTGATTCTGTGTGTTTTCATCATTTCTGAAGACCAGGTATCTCAGCCCATAATCCAGCACTTGTAGCTTCTGAAGGAAATATAAGGGAAGCTCCCTTTCAGAGCTTGGCTGCGTGTTGTATACAGAAATCTTGTTGATGAGATGGAAGTTAGCTCTGCTCATCCTTTTTGGGTAGTAATGTTCTAGGCCTAGACACTGAAGTAATTTTAGGAAGGCTGTATGTTCTATGACTTCCCATTTGCTATTTCTATTATCATGTGGATCATGGGATTGTTTCCTTTCATGAAAAATACTTTGTAAGTTTTTTCTTATCTCATCCATTTGCAATAAAGAGATGGTAGCTTCACAATTAACATCAATGAGCAACCTCAAGTCTTTCTCTAGGTTTTCCCAATCCTGATCTGCTCCAGGTTTGGAGAGGACATGGACAACTTCTTTTGACAAAAATTGGCCCATGAGTTGCCTTATTAATGCCAAGCGTTGTGTTTTCTCCTCAGGAGAGACAGCCATGACTCCAGCGGTAGCTGTCAGACCTGTGAGCACCAGGAATGCCTGAGCTCTGTATGTGCACATATTTTTGAGCTCCTGGTATTTATCTTGGGCAGTTTGCATTTTATCCAGTAGAAAGTCTAACTCCTCACACCCCAGGAGATACTGAAATTTATTGTTTACCACATGATACCCTGCACCAGCTGCAATGGAAAGTAGCAAGAGCTGTGTGTCTGGCTGCTCTTTTTCTTGGAGGTAATTCAAGAAGCAGCCAAGAGACAAACTGATCTTATAAGTGGCCTTTCTTTGAGCTTCTTCCACTGTTTCTGCAGACTCAGATTTGGCCATCACTTCCCTGAGGTCATTGTGGGTTTTCTTTAGGATTTTAATTAATTCAGAAAATTGGGAGATGTTGATGTGCTCTTCTTCTGACTTTGATTGGAAGACCCACTGCATGATGGAATGAGCCTGAGGGAAGTCATTCACTCTGTAGATGTGAGGATCCAAAAGGCTGCACAACTGAGATTTAATAAACTTAGTTTCATAAATGGAAGACTGTTTGCAAAAGTTAACAGTGTTTACCAGAAAATTCTGCAGACCCTCATTTGTGAGGCAAATGTTAACCCAAGTGTCATAACTGTTTGTTTTTTGAATCAAAATTTGCATGAAATTTATCAGTTTTTGAAGCTGCTCTTCAGGGTCAGATACCTCCCAGGATTTCACATCCTCTAGGAAAACCCTAGCCTCCTTTCCAACACTCAGTAATTCTTCTCCATCCTGGATCTGGGCAGTGATGCCCGTCAGAGCAGTGTAGTTATCCTTCAGTAAGCTAGCTACCTGAAATGGATCCTTAAAATCACTTCTGTGGTTGGAGAGGATGATGTCCCAAACGGGCACCAGCTGAAGGCCCCGGTCAATGACACTCCAGGTTTGATTACTGGCAACTAGTCCAGCTTTCCACTGGAGAAAGCCATTTGCTTCTGGTGGGCCACCTGTCTGGGCCACAGATAACTGGACTTTGGTTTGGAGATTTTGGGAGGTTGTGCTTTGGGTGGCAGTTTCTGAATGAGAGCCTGACCCATCCACACCTGCAGCCCTTATCAGTCCAAAGCCGCTGTAGCTGCCCCTTATGTAACCATTCAGGGCCTCTGCTGACTGCTGTTTTACTTCTGCCAGCTGCTCACTCCGGAATCCCTCTGAAGTGGCTTTCCACCAGTAGATTCCTCCCAGGTGCAGAGGGCCCTGGTTGGCATGAGAGCCAAACCTTTGGAAGAAAGTTTCAGCCCTGTGCCTCAGCATGGGGAATCTATCTGTGTCTGCAGACTGACTCATAAGGTCATCAATGCATTGCAGTTCCTGGAGAGCAGCCTTGGAGAACTGGAGCTGATCCATGGGAAAGTGGCAGGAGGCAAGAGGGACATAGCTGAACTTAGTAGAGCAGAAATAGGAGTGCTCAGAACGTGATTGTTGGGTTTCCTTGGATTCTGAATGTTTGCTGTGATCCATACCAGCTTCCACGCTAAATCCCCAACCTCCGCCCTTGGCTGAGGCAATTACACTGAAGCCCAGCTTCTCTGTCATCTGGGTGAACTTGGATTCTTCTTGAGAAGATGTAAATTCCCTGGTTTCCATTCGTGAGCCATGCTCAGGGCCATAGAGTAAGACCTCCTTGGGGACACTGAGTAGCTCGTCTCTCTTCTGTACAAGGTCTTTTTGGTAGCTGGTTTTGTAAATTCCCTGCAGGGCCAGCCCTCCAGAGGCCCATCTCAAGAGATCTCTATCTGTGAGGTTTTGCCTGTCAGACAGTGTGCCCTCTATGAGGTTGAGTTGTCTCTGCATGTGTTCCATCACTTCTCTTAAGGGTTTTTCGGGGGGTGGCCAGTATTCTTTGGGAATCTCCATTGCCTGCCTCAGCTCTGCCACTTTTTTCCTCACTGCCTCTTCTTGTCCTTTCTTCCCTTCTGATAGTAAGTCTCTTAGCTCCTGCAGTGCCTGTTCGGCCTTCTTCTGTTCTTTCTTTATCATTTTCACTTGAGGCTCCTGTAACTTTGAAAGGCTATTTGAGTTAAGTAGCTTCTCCAGGGCCCTTTCCTCCCAGGAATGTTGTGCCTGGGATTTTAGCTTCTGGAGGTCTTTTTCTTCTACGTGTTGTAAGGCCTGTGCACAGGTCACACCCAGGTGTTCCTGCAGCTTAGGCAACCAGTACTCAACTGCCAGTCCTACTTCTCTCAGCATCTCTTGGAGATCTTGCTTCCTTTTTCCTTTGGGAAGGGACTCATTCGACCTGGAGTTTGCCGTGTCCATCACTGTGAAAAGAAAAGACACTCAGTTAGCCTCTGTCATGAACTTAGGAAGTGTAAGCCACCTCAAAATAAGGATAGGAGTACTAAAGATGCAAATCTCTGCCCTGGCAGGTGTGTTTAGTGGTTAGAGCATTGGTCCACATACCAAAGGGTCAAAGGTTTCTGAACAAGGACTGTACCAGGGTTTTGGGTTTACTCCCTGCTCCCAGTTGGTGTGTGTGGGAGGATGTTTCATACACTGATGTTTCTCTCTCTGTTTCCCTTTCCTTACTTCCTTCCTGTCATTCCCTCCCTCCCTCCCTCTCTCCCTCCTTCCTTCTCTCCCTCCTACCTTCCCTTTCGCACTCTCACAAAATCAATGGAAATAATATCCTAGGGTGAGGATTAACAACAGCAACAAAAAGATGCAAGACTTTAAGGCTTTCTCATCCTTTCATTCATTTTTTTAAATAAAATATTCCTAAGGCCCAGTGCATGAAATTCGTGACCTCGACATGCACCCTCATCCCAGCCTGCACCCTTTTGCAATCTGGGAGCCCTCAGGGGATGTCCAACTGATGGCTTAGGCCAGGTCAGTCATACATCCTTAGTGTTGCCACAGAGACAGAAGAGGCTCCCACCACTGCTGCTGTGCTCAGCAGCTGTGAGCCCAGCTTCTGGCTGAGTGGTGCTCCACCTGTGGGAGTGCACTGACCACCAGGGGGCAGTTCCGGCATTAAGCGTCTGCCCCCTGGTGGTCAGTGTGTGTCATGGCGACTGGTCTTTCCATCGTTCGTTCAATTTGCATAATAGCCTTTTATTATATAGGATTAGTGTTTTAAAAAATTTGGTGTGTATGTGTATATGCCTCCACATGTGCACAAGCAAGACATCTTTGTGGGTGTTCTCAACATGGATTGCTTTTGTAGTCGTCAGGATGAGTTGCAACTTAATAGCCTGGCTTTAGGCACTTCCTATTTAAATAAAATCAATTGAATAGTTTCTATCAAACCTGTATTGAATGGTTCCCTCATTCTTTTTGTCTTTTCTTGTGCCATCCTATATGGCTTTCAAGTGCAGCGGCAGTGGCGGGAGCCTCACCCACCTCCGTGGCAGCACTAAGGAGCGGCAAGCCCAGCAGCAAGTTGGGCTCACAGCTGGCGAGTGCAGAGGCAGTGGCAGGAGCCTCTCCTGCCTCTGCTCCAGGGGGCATTAAGGAGCGAGGGGCCCTGGATTGCGAGACCCTGGACTGTGAGAGGGATGTCTGATTGAGGAGTCCTGGACTGTGAGAAAGTGCAGTCTGGGCTATGGAACAACCACCAGTGCATGAATTTCATGCACCAGGCCTCTAGTTTTATAATATTTATTTACTCACCTGTCCTTTAAAATACAGTTCTTGACATCAGCGTTATGGTACATAAGATATTTCTCTTTTTTTCTCCCATTTTGTAACAATTAATTAGACACCTATCCACAAACAAAAGTGCCCCTCTGTGGGAATTTTGGGATCATACCAAGGATGTCAAGGGAGTCTCACCTACCTGTTCATCTAGTAATAGGCAGAGGACTTCAGTATGGGCTATGGAACCAGCAAAGCCAGCAATTCTGCACCAACTGTCTTAGCATGGATGGAAAAAAACCTTTTTAATGCTCACCTGGGCAGATGTCCAAAGATAAGAGAGAATTTGTGGAAGTCTAGTCTTCTCAAGGGTAGATTGCAGCATGAGTTTGGGGACATTGCATGGGCTGAACTATCCAATGGTTGCAATTTCTCCAGTGTGGAAAAGGAGAGTGGTTAGTGAGTGCCTGGCTACCCAAGTTGTGTGGGACATGGATTGAGAAACACATTGCTTTCCAGCAGCACTCGGAGTACTGTGGCAGGACCTTCATGACCAGGGGGGGAAAGAAAAGATGGGAAAGAAGCAGAGAAGAATATTAAAGAGCTTTAAAGGGATAAGGTTCCTGCTGACTGCTTGGACTTCAGCAGGAAGGCCTTCCATGTCCCTCTGAGAGAACCTCAGCTGAGCATCTCCCCACTGGGTTAGCAGGTACTAACAATGACCCAAGTACTAAGCCTGAAACTCCCCTTTATTGCTGCCACCCACTTGTGTGTACTCCTGTGTTGAACAGTGAGAGCTAATCTGGAAAATGTAGTGGAATCTGAAAAGCACACTAGGATCTGTGTGCAAGGGAGAAACCACACACTTGGGCTATAGCACCACCTTCTGGAAAATAGTGAAAACCTAAAAGTTTTTTATTTAATATCACAAACAGTACAAGGATGTCCACTCCCACCATTTTTATTCAACATAGTATTGGAAATCCTAGCCATCATATTCAGACAAGAAAAAGAAATAAATGCATCTGAATTGGAAAGGAAAACTCAAATTGTCATTATTTGTAGATGAAGCTACTATACAGGCATGGCAAAAGTAGGTTTACAGTTGGGAGTACGAGAAACACCTTGTGATATTTTTTTTGAGTTAATAAAGCTGTTGTAATTATAACCTGTATGCCTTTTTCCATATGAGCAACTGTAAACCCACTTTTGCTCACCCAGGAGTACAGAGAATCCTAAAGATTCCTCCATAAATTTATTAGAACTAATAAATGAATTCAATAAGGTAGCATAATACACAATGAATTCTCCGAAACTGGTTTTACTTTTATACACCAATAACTTACTATCCAAAAGAGAAATTAAGAAAACACTGCATTACAATTGCATCAAAAAGAATAAAATGTATAGGAATAAATTTGATCAAGAAGGTAAAAGACCCTTACTGAGAAAACTATAACACACTGAAGAAATCAAAGAAGATACAAATAAAGAAATAATGTGTCCATGGATAGGAAAAATTAACTTGGTTAAAATGTCTATACTACCCAAAACAATCCTCAGATTTAATGCAATCCATGTCAAAATATCAATGTCATACTTCATAGAACTAGAACAAATAATTCTAAAAGTTATATGGAAACACAAAAGACCCTGAATAGCCACAGCAATCTTGAGAAAGAAGAACATAGTTTGAGGTATCATGCTAGCTGATAACAAACTATTTTAAGGCTATAGTAATAAAAACAGCATGGTCCTGGCATAAACATAGACACTTAGGTGAGTGGAACAAAGTAGAGAGCTCAGAAATAAATTTACCCTGTGTTCAATTAACCTATGACAAAGGAAGAAAGAATATAGTGTAAAAAAAAAAAAGTCTCTGCATTAAATGGTGTTGGAAAAACTGAACAGATACATTTAAAAAAGTGAAACTAGACCACTTTCTTAGACCATAACAAAAATAAACTTAAGCCAGTTTAAATACTTGGATACAAGACCTGAAAACAATACACCTAGAAGAAAACTTAGGCAGTATGTGCCGTCGACCAATTCCAGCATGCCATAATTTCAAGAGTTTCATCAAAAGGTTGATGAGACTTGGAGACTCAACAGAGTTGAGTCACACCTGTAGTTACCTGTTGGGAATGGCTGAAGGCATTTCCCCAAACCTGAATAGGAAACTGATTGTGGCTGCCAGACAGTTAAAGGACATCTTAATCTACATGTTATTGCCTCCTACTGGGCAAACACCTGAACAGCCTTAGGCTATTCCCCAAACTGACAATGCTTCTGTACCCTTAGGACAAATTGTGTTAATAAAAGCAAGGGTCCTACACAAGGAGGGAGTCTTCAGTTCCTTGAGCTGAAGGTCCTCTTACCCCCAATGCCTTTCAAATTTATATCTCCTCTCTGGACTCTTTATTAGTCTCTGGATTCCTATGTCATCCACGTGTAGCCTTTTCCAGATTCCTGAACCTTTCTTGATGCTGGGACATGAACCCCAGCAAGTACGCTCTTTGAGTACTTTATATCTGCACTAATAAAAGAGAAACATGGTAATTAGTGTACGACTGCTACCCTTTTCATTGGCTAATCAGTGAGTATATGCAAATTAACTGTCAGCCAAGATGGCGGCAGGCAGCCAGGCAGCTGGAAGCGAACATGAGGCTTGCTTGCTGTGGACTCCAACGTTCCCCGCCTCACTTGCCAGCCTCTGAGCTACAACTCTAAGAAACTATGTACTATGTTGCAAATAAAAAGCTAAACAAAACACCAGAAACTGGCTTTCATTCAGCCGGGCTTTAGCAACATTGTATCGATGTTTTCAGCGGCGAGGCCTCAGAGCTAAAGCTGGCCCAGAATAAAAAAAAAAAAAGAAAACAAGGAGCGGTTGGGAGCTTCAGTCATTCACTTCCGGAAAACAGCCCTCAGCCCCTCACCCAGACTGGCCAGGCACCCCAGTGGGGACCCCCACCCTGATCCAGGACACCCTTCAGGGCAAACCAGCCAGCTCCCACCAGTGTACCAGGCCTCTATTCTATATAGTAAAAGGGTAATATGCCTCCCGGCACCGGGATCAGCGGAGCATCGAGGGTCCCGGTACTGGGATCAGCGTGACGGGGGGCAGCGCCCAAACCCCCTGATCACCCTGCGGCTCTGTGTGTGACAGGGGGCAGGGCCACAACCTCCCTATCTGCCCTGCTCTGTGCCTGATAGGGGGGAGCTCCCCAATCCCGATTGCCCTGCGGCTCTGTGTTTGACAGGGTGCAGCGCACCAACCCCCTGATCGGCCCTGCTCTGTGTGTGACAGGGTGTGGCGCCCCAACCCCCTACCCCCCACGGGCCCTGCTCTGTGTGTGACAGGGTAGAGCCATAACCTCTCCATCGGCCCTGCCCTGAGTGTGACAGTGGCGGCACCCCAACCCCCTGATTGGCCCTGCTCTGTGGGTGATAGGGGCCGGTGCCCCAACTCCCCTATCCACGGCCTTGCTCTGTGTGTGACAGCGGGGAGCTCCCTCAACCCCTGATCGGCCCTGCTCTGTGTATGACAGGGGGTGGCGCCGCAACCTCCCCCATCGACCCTGCCTTGAGTGTGACAGGGGGCGGCGCCCCAACTCCCCAATCGGCCCTGCTCTGAGCCTGACCAGGGGCTGCACCTAGGGATTGGGCCTGCCCTCTGCCACCCGGAAGCAGGCCTAAGCCAGCAGGTCGTTATCTCCCGAGGGGTCCCAGACTGCGAGAGGGCACAGGCCGGGCTAGGGAACCCTCCCCTCCCCCCGAGTGCACAAGTTTTTGTGCACCGGCCTCTAGTATAATTATAAAAGGACTAGAGGCCCAGTGCACAAAATTTGTGCATCGGGGGAGGGGAGTGTCCCTCAGCCCAGCCTGTACCCTCTCCAATCTGAGACCCCTCTCACAATCCAGGACTGCTGGCTCCCAACCATTCGCCTGCCTGCTTGCCTGATTGCCTCTAACCACTTCCCTGCCAGCCTGCTTGATGCCTAACTGCTCCCCTGATGACCTGATTGCCCCTAACTGCCTTCCCCTGCCAGCCTGGTCACCCCTAACTGCCCTCCCCTGCAGGCCTGGTTCCCCCCAACTACCCTCCCTTTAAGCCTGATCCTTCCCAACTGCCTTCCCCTCCTGGCCTGATCGCCCACAACTGCCCTCCCCTGCCAGCCATCTTGTGGCAGCCATCTTGTGTCCACATGGGGGTGGCCATCTTTGACCACATTGTATGTTGGAGTGATGGTTAATTTGCATAGTACCTCTTTATTATATAGGATAATATGCTAATTAGACTGGACATCCTTCCAGATGTCATTCTGGATGTCCTCCTGAGGAAGCTGGGGCTGGAGGGAAGCCAGCCCGAGTCGCGGTTGCCTGTGGGTGGCCAGAGGGAAGCAGCCCAGGTCCCAGGTGCCTGCCGGTGGCTGGAGGAGGGAAGTCCACGTCCTGGGTGCTGGAGGGAAGCTGGTGAAGGCAGCCAGGAGAAGGAAGGCCTAATCTTGCATGAATTTTCATACATTGGGCGTGTATAAGTGTATTATCACTATGTTATTATTATTGAAACTGGTATAATATTATATGTAAACTGTATATGAAAACTGAATTTTTTAAAATTTATACTACATTGCCTTAACAGAATGAAAGAGAAAAATAACATGGTCATAAGAATAGATGCAAATTAAACATTTGACATACTACAATATTCTTTCATGGTGTAAAAATTCTTAACAAATTGGAAATAGAAGGAACACACTTCAACATAATAAATGTGATACATGACAAAATCATACCTAACATACTCAATGGTAGAAAATGGAAAGCTTTTTAAATAAAAAATCATGAAATGACTAGGGTGCCCTCTCACCACTCTTATTCAACATAGTACTGGAAGTTTTAGTTAGAGCAATTAGGCAAGACAAAGAAATAAAAGCCATTCAAACTGGAAATGAAGAAGTAAAATTGTTATTATTTCAGACAATATGATTTTGTACATGAAAAATTCCTAAGACTAATAAAAAAAAAAAACCCATTGAAACAATGAATGAATTCAGTAAAGTTGCAGAATGTAAAATCAGCATACAGAAATCAGT
>NW_005871952.1:27058-27965 GCF_000147115.1 Myotis lucifugus
AAGAAAGAAACTATTTCATTCACAACAGCATCAAAAACAATACTTAGGAATACATTTAACCAGGGAAGTAAAAGATCTATGCAATGAAGACTACAAGCTTTGATGAAAGAAATTGAAAAAGACAAACAAATGGAGACATCTTATACTTGTGGATTAGAAGAATTAATACTGTTAAAATGTCCAGACCACTCAAAACCATCTATAGATTCAACACAATCCTCATCATAATTCCAATGACATTTTTTAAAAGAAATAATAAAATACAACCTTAAAATTTGTGTGCCCCATAAAAAACCCCAAATGGTCAAATAATCCTGAGGAAGAAGAACAAAGCCAGAGGCATTACAATTCCTGCTTTCAAACTATACTACAAAACAATAGTAATTAAAACATTATGGTATTGGTATAAAAATAGACACCTAGACCAATGAAACAGCATAGAGAGCCAAGAATTAAATTTCTGCTTATGTGATCAATTAATGTTAGACACTAGAGACCCAGTGCATGAAATTTGTGCACTTGGGGGGAGGGGTCCCTCAGCCCGGCCTGCACCCTCTCGCAGTCCGGAAGACCTTGGGGGATGTCTGACTGATGGTCTAAGCCGGCAGTTGGATATTTTTAGCGTTGCCACAGAGGCAGGAGTGGCTCCCACCACCGCTGCTGCGCTCACCAGCCGTGAGCCCAGCTTCTGACTGAGCCGCCCACTGCCTATGGGAGTGCACTGACCACCAAGGGGCAGCTTCTGCACTGAGCATCTACCCCCTGGTGGTCAGTACACATCACAGTGACCAGCCTTCTGACGTTCAGTTAATTTGCACATTAGCCTTTTATTATATAGGATAGGAATCAAAAACACTCAATGGAGAAAGGATTGTCTCTTCAATAAATGGTGTTGGAAAACTGAATA
>NW_005871952.1:28383-30947 GCF_000147115.1 Myotis lucifugus
TAGGGTGACATGCAGAATGGGAAAATATTTGCAGACCTTATATTGCATAAGGGTTTTATATACAAATACAAAACTATAAAACCTCCAAAAAATTAATTAAAAAATGGGCAGAGAAAGTAAATAGACAATTTTCCAAAGAAGACATCCAAATGGCCGAAAGGCAGCTACATGAAAACATGCTGAACATCACTATTTATCAGGAAAATGCCAATGAAACCACAATAAGATATCACATTGTTCCTGTCAGAATGGCTATTATTAAGAAGATGAGAGAACAAGTACTGGCACAGATGTTGAGAAAATGGAACCCCTATGTAATGCTGGTGCAATAGAAATTCATTGGATTCCTATGGAAAAGAGTGTGGAGGCTTTTCCAAAATTTAAAAATAGGACCACCATATGATCCAGCAACTTTACTTCTGTGTATGTAACCTAGGAAGTGAAAACAGGATATTGAAGAGATGTATGCTCTCCCATGCTTATTGGCAGCATTATTCACACTAGCCAAGATTTTACAAACACACACACACACACACATATTCTTAGTCTGTTGCTCTTTGAATGTTGAACCAGCTTTACATGACTGAGATAAGTCACACTTGGTTGTGGTGAATCATTCTCTTATAAGAATGATTGGATTCAGTTTGCTAATATTTTCTTCATGAGAGAAGAAAACCCCACCATTTGGAGAGCCAATCTAGGCTCAGACAGATTGGCAAACTCTGTTATGTCCTTAGTGACCATAGATCCCATTGGTATGCTGGAACCAGTCTGTACTGGCTCATGAGAAGCATTTGCTAAATGTTCAGGAATTTTGTAAGACTAAGCACAGCCATTATGAAAAATAAACTAAGAGTCATATCAGCAAATACGGTTCAAGAGCTTGAGGGCCCATCCTTCCACTGTAACTACAAACAAGCAAGAAAAAAACCCCAAATGAGATTCAACCTCGTTGGAACTCTACAAAATTGTTAAAGGTGTATAGCAATCAAATGAATATTAAATGAAGGAAAGGGCAACTTAAAAGAAGTAGGGGCGTGTTGTGGCATTTTTACTTGCCAATGGTGTCCTCCTCCCCTTCCTTCTAGAGGTCTTGAAGATATCAGCCCACATTTCCATTATGGAATCCTGGTTCCTGCTTCCAAAGGGAAAAGAGTAGATCTTGTCCTCAAAGAATTTTGTTTTGTCTATTTGGATATGATTGAGGCTGTCTGAGGACTGATATAAGGCACTTTTGGCCTTGTTTTGCCAAACACAAAGTTTTCTTAGGGGAGAGAAGCAGCCAAGTGAGGGCATTTCTTGAAAACAATGAAAGGGAAATGAACAACCCTTACCGCTTTGGGGAAGAGAATAAGAGTGAGACATAGAATAGACTTGCTAGAAACTGGGAGTAAAAACTGGGGAGAGAGATTTTGTGTGGAAGCAGAACTTTAAAAAGCTCCCTGTGTATAGTAATTTTGACAGTATTGTGCAAACTCAGGGCAGGATATATGCTTAGAACCATAAACACTTCCCTCTAATAATTCTTAGGCTCAAGTGAAGACTAAGGCAGAGTTGTAAAAGGGTCTGCTAAACGTTGAAGGAATGCTGAACACTGAGTCAACATGCAAAGAGAGGGTTTTTTTTGTGTGTGTGTGTTGTGGGGGGGAGGCACGGTGGTGGTGGTTTTTTGTTTGGTTTGGTTTGGTTTGGTTTGGTTTGGTTCAGGCATTAAAAAAATTCTTTTTCAACAGGTGAACTTACCATAAGTTAAAGAATACACTTCAGAGACCACACACCACATATAGTCTTTATACACCGAGTGGCCAGATTATTCTGACCACCTGACATTTATAGGCAGATTAGCTATAATTTCTCGCTGAAGTTGCTAGAGGGCCAGACCATTATAAATAGGGAAGTAGATTGTTTACCCTGACAGTAGAAGTGATTTTTTCCTGAAGATATGGGTAAACAATGCGATTTAACAGCCTTTGAATGTGGGATATATTTGGACGTGAGTGGCCAGATTATTATGACCACCTGACGTTTGTAGGCAAATTAGCCATATACTGCATCGTATGGGCTATGGAAGCCGAAGGCCTGTTCAAAACCTTTGATGTCTGCAGTTACCAAGATAAAATGTCTCCAATAAGCACAGGAACACAAGGATTGGACAGTCGAGCATTGGAAAAAAGTCATGTGATAAGAAGAATAATGTTTCCAGTTGCATTATGCAGATGGCAGAGTGAGAATTTGGCAGAAACAGCATGAAAGCATGCACCCCACATGCATGAGTACAACCCTTCAAGCTGGGGGGGCAGTGTTATGATTTGGGGCATGTTTTTCTGGCATGATTTGGGCCCTTTAATTCGTGTGGAACAACGTCTGAATAGCACGACATACCTAAGTATCATTGCTGATCAAGTTCATCCTATCATGTTGATGGCGTATCCCAGTGGAGATGGCTTCTTCCAACAAGACAATGTGCCATGCCCTGGTGCTCATATTGTGCAGGAGTGGTTTCAAGAACATGAGGGAGACTTTACCTTGCTTAAGTGGCCCCCAAAAGGCACCAGATCTCAATC
>NW_005871952.1:31058-90990 GCF_000147115.1 Myotis lucifugus
TCATCAGGCATGGTGTCAGATTCCTCGCATCACCTTTCAACATCTCGTGGAGTCAATGCCAAGAAGAATTGCCACAGTATTGAAGGCAAAAGGTGCCCAACGAAGTACTGATGGGGTGGTCATAATAATCTGGCCACTCATAATAATATATATCCCACCTTCAAAGGCTGTTAAATCGCGTTGTTTACCCATATCTTCAGAAAAAAATTACTTCTACTGTCATGGTAAACAACCTGCTTCCCTATTTATAATGTTCTGGCCCTCTAGCAACTTCAGCACAAAATTATAGCTAATTTGCCTACAAATGTCAGGTGGTCGTAATAATCTGGCCACTCAGTGTAGAAAAAAAGTAGAAAAGTCTCTACACAAATATCCATATACACACAGTAACCAAGAAAAACAAACCTTGAGCATGAGGAAAAATATGACTTCCATATTACAGTTATTCAAAATCTTTACTTTTCCACAAAAAAATTGAAAAGCATGCAAAAACAAAAACACCCCCCAAAAAACACATTAAAAATATGGCCCATTCACAGAAAAATGGACAGAAATTGTCCATGAGGAATTGTTTGGCAAGGACTTTAGATTAACTGGCCTAAGTATGCTCAAAGAGCTCAAGGAAACCACTGACAGAGAGTTGGAGGACACCAGGGGAATGATGTCTCCAAATTAGTGACCATCAATAAAGATACAATTTACAACCCAAGTGCCCATGAGTAGATGAGTGGATAGAAAAAGATGTGGTACATTTAAACAATGGAGTACCACATGCCTATAAAAGAGAAGGAATTTGTATCCTTTGTGACAGCATGGATCAAGCTGGAGATTATTATGCTAAATAAGCCAGTCAGAGAAAGACATAGATCATGTGATCTCACTTATGAACAAAATAAACTGACAAACAAAATAGGACCAGAGGCATGGATACATGGGACAGACTGACAGATCTCAGAGGGGAGATGGGTAGGGGGTCGGGTAATGACTAAAAGAGATTAACTAAAGAACATATATGCATATATGCATAGTCCATGTAAAAGGGGGCAGAAATAGAATGTTAGGGAACCAGCTAGTTTGTAAGAAATATTAATCATACTCTGTTAACCATGATTTTTTAATTCTGATTAAAGAAGGCACATTCCACCCTGGCAGGAGCTGACCTTGAAATGGAGCCCTTCCTCCCTCATTTGGAGCTGCCTATTATCATGGAAAGATTAACAACTATGTTACAAAAACCAGAATCACCAGCCCTTTGAAGACCCCAGCCCCCTTTTTTGCATATCACTAAGCCCTTTGAAGATCCCCAGTACTTTTGCATATCTGTAAACTGCCCTTTGGCCTATTTTTCCTTTGTACTTATCCTATCTAATAAAAGAGTATTATGCAAATTGACCATCACTCCAACACACAAGATGACCGCCCCCCATGTGGTCAAAGATGGCCTGCAGGGGAGGGTAGTTGCGGGGGACCACCTGGCAAGCGAGGGCAGTTAGGGGTGTCCAGGCCAGTAGGGCAGGGCTGTTGGGGAAACCACGCCTGCAGGGGAGGGCAGTTAGGGGTGACTGAGACCGCAGGGGAGGACAGTTAAGGGCGATTGAGCTGGCAAGGGAGGGAAGTTAGGGGTGACCAGGCCAGCAGGAGCAGGCAGTTGGGGGCGATCAGGCCATCAGGGAGGGCATTTAGGTGTGCCCAGGCTGGCAAGGGAGGGCACTTAGGGGTGACTGGGCCAGCAGGGCAGGGCAATTGGGGACAATCAGGCCAGCAGGGGAGCAGTTAGGCATTGATCAGGCTGACAGGGGACTGGTTATGGGCAATCAGGCAGGCAGGCAGGCAAGTGATTGGGAGCCAGCAGTCCTGGATTGTGAGAGGGATGTCTGACTGCCAATTTAGGGCCTAATCCCACCCTTAAGAGGTCCCAGAGCCCTGTCTAGTTTGGCTCAGTGGATAGAGCGTTGGCCTGTGGACTGAAGGGTCCCAGGTTCGATTCCGGTCAAGGGCATGTACCTTGGTTGAGGGCACATCCCCAGTAAGGGGTGTGCCAGAGGCAGCTGATCAATGTTTCTAACTCTCTGTCCCTCTCCCTTTCTCTCTGTAAAAAAAAAAAAATCAATAAAATATATTAAAAAAAAAAACAAAGAGGTCCCAGATTGGAGAGGGTGCAGGCTAGGCTGAGGGACACATCCTCCCTGCCTTGTGCACGAATTTCATCCATTGGGCCTCTAGTCCTATATAATAAAAGCTTAATATGCAAATTGTCCTCTCTGGCAGTCATTTGACCAGGAGACCGGGAGTTCAACTGCTTGCTATAATGTGAGATGACCACCAGGGGTCGGTGCAGAACATGACAGGTGTCGGTGAAACAGCGCTGGCAGCGGACAGCACTGAAGGAACTGCCAGCCCCAATGAGCTCAACAAAAGCGGGGCCATGGAAGGATGGTGGAGCAGGTGAGTGGGCGGTGCCAGGCCAAGATGGGTGTGAGTGGGGGCCGGATCACCCTGCCAATTGCCCTGCAGATAGCAACCAGCCCTGATCAGTCACCCTGAAAATGGTGACCAGCAGCGGTGATGGGGGGGTGGAGCTGCCACCCTATTCCCAGATGCTGAGGGACCCAGGTGGGGAGCCCGGCCCTGATCGATCACGCTGAAGATGGTGACCAGCAGCAGTGGTGGGGGGTGAAGCTGCCGCCCGACTCCCAGGCACTGAGAGAGCCAGGTGGGGGCTCTCTTATCCATCATCACGCAGACAGGATGGTGGAGCAGGTGAGGGGGCAGAGCCAGGTCAAGGCTGGATGCCAGTCAGGGCTGTGGGACTGAGAGGCTTGGGGCATAAGCTGGGGCCCGATCTCTTCAGGTCACACCAAGGGACCCAACCCATGCCTCTAGTACCCATTCAAACAGCCTGCTTATGGTGGGCGATAGAGCAGATTTTTGTGGAAAACTTGCTGCTCTCTCATACTGCTGGCAATATTGGAATAAATGCTCATGTATAGTTCAACCCTGTCTCTACTTAATTGGCTTAAGTAGTGACAGGCAGCATGGACCCATTATTTGTCCAGTTACACATGGACACAGACAATAAAGTAATGAAGGCCTGGAGGTACAGGGAATGAATGGAGGCAGGCAAAGTGGGGAAAATAGAGGATATCTGTAATAGTGTCAATAATCCTATCTAATAATAGACAAACATGGTAATTAACCATACCTCCGACATGCTTCCCATTGGATAATCAGGCCGATATGCAAATTAACTGCCAACCAAGATGGCGTCTGGCAGCCAGGCAGCTGAAGCGAATAGGAGGCTTGCTTGCCCAGTAATGGAGGAAGCCAAGGTTCCCCGACTGCCGCTGCTGGCCTCTGAGCTGCACTCCAAGCAACTATGTTGCAATTATAGAAGCTAAACAATCCCCAGAAACCTGCTTTCAGCAGCCGAGGTCTCAGAGTTGGAGCCGAACCTCAGAGCTAAAGCTGGCTCTCAGCTCCAGTGACAGCCATAGAAGGTAAATAAATCCCATAATAAAAAAAAAAAAGAAAAAAAGGAGAGGTTGGGAGCTTCAGTCACCCGCCAGCCTGAAAACGGCCCTCAGCCCCCCACCCAGACTGGCCAGGCAGCCCAGTGGGGACCCCCACCCTGAAGGGGGTGTGACCAGCTGCAAACAGCCATCAGCCCCTCATCCAGGCTGGCCAGGCACCCAAGCGGGACCCCCCACCCTGATCTGGGCCACCCTTCAGGGCAAACCAGCTGGCCCCCACCCATGCACCAGGCCTCTATCCTATATAGTAAAAGGGTAATATGCAAACTGACCATAACAGCAGAAGGACTGGGAATGACTGGTCACTATGACACACACTGACCACTAGGGGGCAGACTCTCAATGCACGAGCTGCCCTCTGGTGGTCAGGGCGCTCTCACATGGGAGGAGCTCTGCTCAGCCACAAGCCAGGCTGATGGCTGCCAGTACAGCGGTGGTGGTGGGAGCCTCTCCTGCCTCCTCAGCAGTGTTAAGGGTGTCTGACTGGAGTTTAGGCCTGCTCCCCGCTGGCAAGTGGACATCCCCCGATGGCTGCCAGGCTGCCAGAGGGATGTCTGATTGCCATCTTAGGCCCAATCCCCCAGGAAGCAGGCCTAAGCCAGCAGGTAGTCATCCCCTGAGGGGTCCCGGACTGCGAGAGGACACAGGCCAGGCTGAGGGACCCCCCACCTCCCCCCCCAAGTGCACAAATTTTTGTGTACTGGGCCTCTAGTAAAAAATAAAATAATATAGATTAATTAAGAAATGATAGTAGAAGTATATATTTAGAAATGTAATAATCATCAGAAAAAAATAGCTGAAAGAGAAATGGTTGCTAATGAGAAATAGTAAAGCAGTAGGTCAAAGGGATTCTGGCTTATTAAAATCATGAATCACTCAGGAAGTAAAAAGAGATACAAATTATAAAAGGGAGCAAACAAATTCTGAAGTTAAAAATTACAACTGAAATGAAGAATTTCAACATGTCAACATAAAAACGTCCAAACTTACAGAAAATTTTTATAAGAGCTTATTTAAGCCAAACTGATGACATGCACAATAGAAATATCTCAGTGCTCCCTTGAGAGTGGTTATTCTTCCAAGGGCCTGAAAAAGAGGATTACTCCGGCATTTATTTTTAAATATATTTTTTATTGATTTTCAGGGAGGAAGTGAGAGAGAGAGAGAGAGAGAGAGAGAGAAACATCAATGATGAGAGAGAATCATTGATCACCTGCCTCCCTCCTGCCCCCTACTGGGGATCAAGCCCACAACCCGGGCATGTGCTCTTGACTGGAATCAAACCAGGGACCCTTTAGTCTGCAGGCCAATGCTCTATCCACTGAGCCAAACTGGCTGGGGCTACTCTGGCATTTTAAAGGTATGTTCACCTAGATGCACAAGAACAATGGACAGGGCTTGCCTTTTACTAAAGAAGTTCTAGGTCTGGGGCATGATTACCCACCATGACCTGGCCAGTTAGGAATTTATGGTCAGATCACCTTTTGAGGATACTTTCAGTCTCGGGTTTATTACAGAACCTCTTCTTCATTCAAAAATATCAGATTTGAGCAGGCATAATTGAAAAGCATAAAAGTTGATGATAGGTCAATTGAAATTGTTTATTCTGAGGAACAGAAAGAGAAAAGAATGAAGAAAAAAGAAAGAACCCATGAGACCTGTGGGACACTGTCAATCTTACAGCATACACAATGAGAGGACAGCAAGGAGAGGAGAGGGATAAAGGGATGTGGAAGGATTTTGAAGAAACAATGGCCAAAAAATGTCATCCTATCTAATAAAAGAGAAACATGCAAATTGACCATAACCCCGACACCCTTCTCATTGGCTAATCAGCAGGATATGCAAATTAACTTCCAACCAAGATGGCGGTCGTCAGCCATGCAGCTGAAGCGAACAAGAGGCTTGCTTGCTCCAGTGACGGAGAAAGCCAACATTCCCAGCCTGCCGCTGCCAGTCTCTGAGCTGCAATCTAAGCAACTATGTTGCAATTATAGAAGCTAAACAAGCTCCAGAGACCTGCTTTCAGCAAGCTTCGGCCTCAGAGCTTAGAGCTGCTGTGATGGCAACAGTGTTTCAATTATAGAAGCCAAACAGACCCAGAAACCTGCTTTCAGCTCTCAGAGCTGGAGCTGGCTCTCAGCTCCAGTGACAGCTATAGAAGGTAATAAATCCCAGAATTAAAAAAAAAAAAAGAAAAAAAGGAGAGGTTGGGAGCTTAAGTTGCCCTCCAGCCTGAAAACAGTTCTCAGGCCCTCACCCAGACTGTCCAGGCACCCCAGTGGGGACTCCCACCCTGAATGGGGTGTGACCAGCTGAAAACAGCCTTCAGCCCGTCATCCAGGCTGGCCAGGCACCTAAGCGGGACCCCCACACTGATCCAGGACACTTTCAGGGCAAACCAGCCGGCCCCCACCCGTGCACCAGGCCTCTATCCTATACTACAGGCAGGGTGGGACAGTGCGAGCTGCCCATCCGGGCCCCCATGTGCAGCCCCTGGGCAGCGGGACATAAGCCCCGCCCCCAGCCGGGACCCCTGTGTGCCCACCTGAGCCTCCAGCTGGATCCCCGTGCTGCCTAAGCCCTGCACTGCTAAGCCCCGCCCCCAGCCCGGACCCTATTACTATTGGAGAGCAGGAAAAGTGCCTCTGGGCCCTGGGTCCGCTGTGGTGATCTGGCCATCAGTAAGTAGAAAAGGGTGGCCTGTAGGCAGCCCCTAGCTGCGCCTGATCCGGGAGCAGGAAAGCAAGCCCGGCCTGAGGGAAACCCCCACCTGGGCCTGTTCCGGGAGCAGGAAAGCAAGCCTGGCCTGTGGGAAGCCCCCAGCTGTGCCTTCTCCCCCATCGCCATGAGGATCCGGGAGCAGGAAAGCAAGCCTGGCCTGCAGGCAGCCCCAAGCTGGGCCTAATACGGGAGCAGGAAAGCCCGGCCTACTCCCCGGTCGCCATGGCGATCTGGGAGCAGAAGAGCAAGCTCGGCCTGCGGGTAGCTCCAAGCTGGGCCTGCTCCCCTGTTGCCATGGAGACCTGGGAGCAGGAAAGCCCAGCCTGTGGGCAGCCCCCAACTGGGCCTGCTCCCCAGTCGCCATGGTGATCCGGGGCAGGAAAGCTCAGCTTGCAAGCAGCACCCCCATCCTGGCCATAGCTCAAGGGAGAGTACAACATGCAGTGGAGGCCAGGAGCCTGAGAGATCAACACAGAGGGGCTCCTGCTCCAAGCCTCCATGGTGTAGTTGGGGGCAGGCCCCCAGCAGACACACACACACACACACACACACACACACACACAGTGCCTGCTCTGAGCCTCCAATGTGGGTGGGGGCAGACCCCCAGTGGGGACACACACACACACACACACACACACGGCAACTGCTTCGAGCCTACGTGGCGTGCCTGGGGGCAGGCCCTAGCAGACAGACACACACACTCACACACACACGGGACGCCTGCTCCTAGCCTCTGCTGCCAGACTGTGGCCATCAGTAGGACATCTACTGAGGGCTCCCAGACTGTGAGAGGGGCAGGCTGGGCTGAAGGAACCCCCACCCCCCAGTGCACGAATTTCGTGCACTGGGCCTCTAGTCGTATATAATAAAAGGCTAATATGCAAATCGATCGAACGGCAGAACGGCCAGTTTCTATGATGCACACTGACCACCAGGGGGGCAGACGCTCAATGCAGGAGCTGCCTCCTCTCCCCCAGTGCATGAATGTCATGCACCAGGCCTCTAGTAATTTTATAAAATACATGAATCTACACATTCAAGAAGGTTAGTGAACTCCAACAAGAACATACACAACAAATCCACACTGAGACACATTATAATAAAAATTTTGAAACAAGAGGGAATTTTGAAAGCAGCAGAATAGATGTGACTTGTCATGTACAAGGGAAAAGCCTCAAAAGAAAAAAAAGGTAAAATTTTCAGCAGAAACCAGAGACCAAAAGGCACTGTAATGATATATTTAAAGTACTGAAAGGAAAAGAATGTTAGCCAATAATCCTGTATCTGGCAAAGCTATCATTAAAAAATGAAGGAGAAATTAAGACTTTCCCAGGTAAGCAAATGCTGATGGACTTCATCACTATTTGATATATCCTACAGAAAATGCTAAAGGAAGTCCTTCTTGTTGAAATTAATGGACACTAGATAGTAAGTTGAAGCCATCCTGTATAGTAAAAGCCCAATATGCTAAGTGTCCGGTCATCTGTTCCACCAATCAAAGCATAATATGCAAATGATATGCTAAGGTTGCACAACCACTCACTATGACATACACTGACCACCAGGGGGCAGACAGTTGACCAGTTGACATGTTGCTATTATGTGCACTGACCACCAGGGGGGTCCAGCTGATTGGGACTGAGAGAGATGGGCCAACACACCCTGGATCCCTCCTGCGGCCCCTCACCCTGGCCAGCCCCACCCCTGATTGGCCCCCAATACCCCTATTGGGGGTGGGGCTGGCTGGCCAACTGCCCGTGACCCCTACCCCCAGTTGGTCCTCTGTTGCCATGGAGACCTGGGAGACACGGGACCCCCGTGCCGCCTAATTGACATAATCAATTTATGTCATTGTTTTTATCAATGTTGTTTTTATAGCATGTTTTTGTTGTATTTATATCTGATAGGCTCCCATTGGGTCAGGCCAGCTGGACCCCACTCGTGCACGAATTTATGCACCTGGCTTCTAGTCTATAATAATAAAAGCATAGTATGCAAGTTGACTGAACAGCCAAACAGCAGAACGACCGTCTAGACTACCACACTATGACAGTCACTGGCACCAGGCCAGCCAAAGCGGGTGCAATGCAATTGGTTGGAGGCACAGCCATCAGCCAATGATCACCCTGAAGAGGGAGGCCCAGGCCACCGACCAGTGGAATGATCAATCAGCGGGCTGTGGTGGGTGGGTGGGGCTTCCCTCTGTGGGGCACGATCGATCACCCCAAAGAGGAAGGCCCAGGCTACCCCATGATGGCACTGGGGTTGGTGGGCGGGGATTCCTCTGTGGGGGTGATCCACCATGGAGCCCTGGCTAGGTGGGCAGGGCCTACATCTTTGGGGTGATCAATTGTGGATCATTGTGATTGATCTGCCCACAGAGGGAGGCGCAGACTACCTGCCTGGCAGCGCTGTGGCAGGTGGGTGGGCTTCCCTCTGTAGGGTGATCCATCACGGGGCTCCCGGACTGTGAGAGGACCCAGGCTAAGCTGAGGTACACCCCTCCCCACGAGTGCACAATTTTCATGCACGGGCCTCTAGTATGAAGAATAAGACAAGTAAAGGTAACTATTTAGGGAAATATAAGCCAATATTACTGTATTTTTGGTTTATGACCCCCCTTTCTTTCCAATTTGATTGAAAAGACAAATGCATAAAACAGTAACTATAAATCTATATTAAATGGGCACATCATTCAGAAAGATGTAATTTTTTTGGCACAGCAACACAAAAGGGGAGGGATGGAGCAGTATAGCATCAGAATTTTTGTATACCTATGAAAGCTAATGTAGTATTAATTCAAAGTACATTATTATAAGGTTAAGAGGTTAATATGTAAACCTCAGGGCAACTAATCTATATATATAAAAGGCTAAGTGCCTGTCCGATCGTCCGTCCGACCAACCAACCGGCCAGTACATATGACACACACTGGCAATTTAATTTTTTTAAAAATATATTTTATTGTTTTTTTACAGAGAGGAAGGGAGAGGGATAGAGAGCTAGAAACATCGATGAGAGAGAAACATCGATCAGCTGCCTCCTGCACACCTCCCACTGGGGATGTGCCCACAACCAAGGTACATGCCCTTGACCGGAATCGAACCTGGGACCCCTCGGTCCACAGGCCGACGCTCTATCCACTGAGCCAAACCAGTCAGGTCCACACTGGCAATTTAAAAATAAACATTGACAAGCGCATGCACAATACATATAAAGCTCTCAGTGGTGCCAATTGCACGTGATGCCAGAATGTATCTGAAGATCAACTATCGGACAATATACCTCTGAGGCTGAAAGAAAGCATCATAGTCAACAGAATATGCCCAAGACAAACTATTGGCACAAAAGATTGCGACCTAACATAATCAAAGCTGATGTATTAACAGGATCTACAGAAGGAGTGGTTGTTCTGGTTCCAAGAATGGATATGTCCCCGTCTGACACTGGCCTCCCATTTAAATTAATACGAATACAGTTTCCCATGATGCCAGAATTTACAATGACTATTAATAAACCACAAGGACAAACTCTAGACAGAGTAGGAATATTCCAACCTGAACCCATTTTTGGACATGGTCAGTTATATGTTGCTTTCTCTTGAGTTTGAAGAGCATGTGATGTGACGTTTAAGTTAAAGTTGTAAATATTTCATCACAAGGGAAATTAGTCAAGCACTCTGAAATTGTTTTTACTCTTAGAATGAGTTTAATCAATTTATGTCATTGTTTTTATCAATGTTGTTTTTATAGCATGTTTTTATTGTATTTATATCATGTCTTTACTGTTTTTATATCATGTTGTTATTGTTTATTTATTAATTAATTTATATATTCTATTCATGTACATTTTACTAATTTTCTTTTTTTTAAATATATTTTATTGATTTTTTTACAGAGAGGAAGGGAGAGAGATAGAGAGTTAGAAACATCGATGAGAGAGAAACATCGATCAGCTGCCTCCTGCACATCTCCTAATGGAGATGTGCCTGTAACCCAGGTACATGACCTTGACCAGAATCGAACCTGGGACCTTTCATTCTGCAGGCCGACGCTATATCCACTGAGCCAAACTGGTTTCGGCTTTACTAATTTTCTTTAATCTCTGACACTACTATTATAGAGAAAGGGTGAATAGCGATACTAAAATATTTTGTATTTTAGCTTTATAATACCATATTATATACTAGAGGCCCGGTGCATGAGAATATGTGCACTTGGAGGGGTCCCTCAGTCTGGCCTGCACCCTCTCACAGTCCGGGTCCCCTCGGGGGATGTCCACGTAAGCCGCTGTCAGACATCTTAGCACTGCCATGTAGGTGGAAGAGGCTACCGACATCGCTGCTGCACTTGCTCCAGCCATCAGCCCAGCTTGTGGCTGAGTGGAGCACCCCCTGTGGAAGAGCACTGACCACCAGGGGAAGCTCCTGCATTGAGCATCTGCCTTCTGGTGGTCAGTGTGCATTATAGAGGCCAGTCATTTCAGTCATTCTGCCATTAGGGTCAATTTGCATATTACCCTTTTATTATATAGGATATTATTTTGGTATGTAATTTTTTGCAGTAATGTAATTGCCACACGACTCTTTCTTCTAATTAATTTCCTTTCAATGTGCATGAATCCATGCACCAGGCCAATAGAACTAAATTAAGTAAAAAACATACAGAAAAGTAAATTAGAAAGGAATCAAAATGATATTTCATGTAAAAAACTAAGAAGGCTTTAATAGAAGAACTGAGGAAGAAAAATGATATGACATAAAAAAGCAAAACAAAATAGCAGAAAGAAGTCCTTCTTTTTTTGTATTTGCTTTTATGTATGTAAATGGATTGAACTCTCTGATTAAAAGATAAAGATTCGAATAATGGATTAAAATGATTACCTTTTGGTCTTTCTGAGGTTTTAGCAAAAGATTGTACAGTGGGGCCTTGACTTACGAGTTGAATTCGTTCCGAGACCGAGCTCGTTAAGGAGCTCGTTAACTCAAATTACTCTGTCAACTCAATGCAAAAAATCTGCCGAGAGACAGCTGGTATCTCAAAAAACTCGTTTGTCAGGACACTCGTAAATCAAGGCCCCACTGTATAGTCATACATGGGAGAGGTTTATCATAGTGAATCTCTTAATTCTGTTGTATCATTCCTTTGGAGAGGCTGATAAAGTTCATACTTATGAGGCTTTGGTTTATTTTCTTCAATAATGCTTTCTTCAAATTACCTCTCTCTCCTCAAATTTTATCATAAGTGGCAAGAAGAAACCAGGAGGCACTTTTAACACTTTCCTTGGAAATCTACTTATATATATCATGAATTTGTAAGTATTGCTTTGCACATAACTCCAGGACATAATTTTGGTAAGCTTTCTGCCACTACATAATAAGAGTCTTTCTCTTTTCTATAACCCTCAGTGTAGCATTCTTAAAAACAAGGTTTCTTCTAACAGTCTGTTCAAGGCAATTTAGGCTTTCCTTGTCATGGTCTAAAATTCTTCTAGCCCAGCCATGGGCAAACTACAGCCCGCGGGCCCGATCCAGCCCGTTTGAAATGAATAAAACTAAAAAAAAAAAAGACCGTACCCTTTTATGTAATGATGTTTACTTTGAATTTATATTAGTTCACATAAACACTCCATCCATGCTTTTGTTCCGGCCCTCTGGTCCAGTTTAAGAACCCACTGTGGCCCCCGAGTCAAAAAGTTTGCCCACCCCTGTTAGCCTCTGCTCACTTGCCTGATTCCAAAGCGGTTCCCATGTTTTTAGGTATTCGTTAGAGCAGAACCCTACTTCTAAGTACCAAATTGGTGTTATTCTCAAATTGTTGTAAAACAAAATGCCAGGAAGTTAGTATTTTAACACACATACCACAGTTTCTGTCAGGAATCTGGCATGGCTTTGCCTGGGGGCTCGCACATACACAGACTTGTTTAGAAAGGTCAAGGCAGGGGTGGTTGCCTTCAGCCAACTCCCCCAGGAGGCTCTGACCTCTCAGAGTTTCCTCCTCACAGACTTCCCAACCAAGTCCTGTGCTTCCCCACAACCACAAGGGATAATCTTCCTTTTGGGTAATTCAAAATCAACTGAACTGGGAACATTATTGCATATGAAAAAGATGCCTTTACCTATTGGCTGGAAGCAAGGGGAGGGCATTATACTTGGCTTGAATCCTGGAGCTACCCTCATTTATGTGCCACATTATAAAACATATAAAGTACTTTTCCCAGTGTTTTACCTTTAGTAAGGGCTCAATAAGTGTTAACTTCTCTATCTTTTAATCTTTCTAAAGTCCCTGATGGAACCACAATCTCAGTTCTCAGTGTGATGTGAGACTCGGTGAGGGAAATCCCATTGAAGGAAAGGAGGACCTTAAGGAAGTTGCCACCACAAAGCCATGGGAGAGTCTCATTCTCCCAGGGATCACAGAATGTCTCACAATTTAGGAAAATCTGGAGAAAGGAGCTGTTATTGGGGACCTAGAAGAGCTAAATAAGGAATTTTTAAGTCAGGAGTGTTCAGATTGGGTTTCAGGGAGTCTTTCAGTGTGAACGGGTAGAGTACAGAAAGTAATTAAGATAAATATAGCTCTAAGAAGTATATCCCATTAACCAAATAAGTATGGCTATTATCTGGGAAGACAAATAACCTTCAAGGGCATGTACCTTGGTTGTGGGCACATCCCCAGTGCGGAGTGTGCAGGAGGCAGCTGATCGATGTTTCTCTCTCATAGATGCTTCTAACTCTCTATCCCTCTCCCTTCCTCTCTGTAAAAAATCTATAAAATATATTTTTTAAGAAAAATAAAAAGAAATAGTAGCTTGGCTATTCAAGACATGAAATTAATTTGGTGCCTCCATCTCTTTTCAGTGAGTAGAGGTAAATTTGCTGAGATTATTTCTGTTTAAGATTGGCCTTGAAACCAAAGTAATCAGGGAAATGGCAAGTGCTTCTTGGAAAACATCAGAAAAAGGGACAAAGGGTGCTTGAATGGGATGAATAAGGCCTGAGGACCAGAGGATTCTATAGGACTGAGAATAGAAATGTAGGAAAAACAGAAACTCCCAAGATAGAGTGGCTCTCTGCAATCCCCAGGAGAACATAAATATTCAAAGTGAAATGGACGACCTGCCTCTTGGAGCATCAATACTAGATTTTGGATTATCAAATGTCAAATTACGATAAGGATTTGGAATAAAAGAAATAATCAAGACAGAATGGCCTGAATTAAGGTTTTGCTTGATTCCTTTGAACTTTAACTTGAAACTACATGCCACAGCTACAGCCAGGGACCTTGATTCTGGAGGTTAACTTCCTAAGGTAGTTTTCCATAACTAATTCTGCAATGAGTTAATAAGAACTATTAGTCATGGAGATTGCTGCAATCTGGAGAATGACTTTCATCATGTTGGTATAGACTGAAAGTTAAGGGAGATACTGTTTCTGTTTTCTGTTAATGTTTTAGCAAGCCCTACATTTTTTCTTATTGTCTACAAATGGGGAGACTTTTTCTCTAGGACATGTGAGAAGTTGAGACCCGAGGAAGGCCTCTCCAGCCTTCAAATTCCACAGCCATTGACTACCAACTAGGTTAAGAAGGAACCAAAAAGATAGGACACCGCTGATATGCCCCAGTGGTTGAGCTTTGACCTATGAACCAGGAGGTCATAGTTTGATTCCAGGTCATGGCACATGCCCAGTTTGTGGGCTCAATGCCCAGTAGGAGACATGCAGGAGGCAGCCAATCAATGATTCTCTCTCATCACTGATGTTTCTATCTTCACCTCTCCCTTCACATCTTTAATCAATAAACATAAATGTAAAATAATAGGACAGAAGTTGCAGTTGCTTTTCTATTCTAAAACTTAAGACTAAGCCTTTTGAGCTAGAATTCTCAGAGCTGTCATTTTAAGGGCATATACAAAAATGTATACGAAGGAAGGAAGACTTCATGATAATGATCTTCACTGGACAGCCTGTCATGGGAAGCTGGGGAGTCAGTGTGGGTTCCATTGCACTATCAGGCTCTTCTCACTCTGAACTGTGCATGAATAAGCTCTCTGAGCACTGTGCAAAAGTTGAATGGGTCCAAAGACATCCTTCAAGATCTCTGAAGGTAGCTGGCAGACCTTTGATATAAACCCAAAGAAAAAGATGATCCACTAGTGATTTAGGAGCTCCAATTTTTATCCTAATGGACACCACTTTAGATCACTGAGCACAGTGGAACAAATTAGATTTTATGTTGACTAGAGAGAGTGTAATGTGGAAATCAACTCATATATGTAGTCCTTCCTAAGGACTGAGCCCCTGGTAGTTATGGAGACTATGCAGATGACCTCTGCTGAAGAATAATGCAAAGGCTTTTCTCGGTGTAGGTAGTTCCAGAGACACTAATATTTTCCTCAGGAGGAGGCTACTTTTACACTTAAGGAATATATTAGGAATCTTCCTCCCTACCCTCAACTAGAGTGGGAAGAAATCCTTTGTGGTCCCATAAAACTGGAACTTTGTCAGTTCCAGTAAGGATCTAATATCAATCACAGAATTCCATCCTTGTTTAAGACCATGTTTTTCTTTTTATTGACTTATTCTCTAAGATAAATACATGTAATAGTGTGTTTATCTAAGATCTATGTAACAGGCACTTGTTCTGATAGTTTCCAATGGCAATAAGCCATTCTTTGTAGTCTTGTGGGCCTCAGAGCAGGTGCTGGGGTTGTGTAAACGAAGAAGTAGATAAGTAGGTGGTAGGAAGAAGGAAGAGGCAACGCAAAAAAAGGGCCCTTAATTCTTATGAACTTTACTATTATCTATAGAGAATGACTTGTGTGCTGGAGGTAGATTATTTGCCCATACTTTAGAATGTTTGCAAGACTTACACAATGTTTTTTTCCTCCTAGTTTATCATACAGTTTTATTCTATTTGACTGCCAAATTATGGAGACAGATTCACAGCAGGCAGTGATTCATTCAAAGAAGGCAAAATTGTAGCAAATTAATGGAGGTGTAGACTATTATAATGTCTTCACTCTTCTGCCTGATATACCTAGATTTGGATTTAAGCCAATTTAAATTATATGTGTTGTTAGGGTCAGAAATAGAATATATTGGGGACCAGCTACAATTATAAGAAATATTAATCATGCTGCTAACCATGATGGCTCTGTTCTGATTAGAGAAAGCACATTCTAACCTCGCTGAGAGTTGTATCCCCTGGGAAATGAGAGCTAACATTGGAATGCACTCTGTCCTCCTTCTGAAAACTGCCTATCATTATGGAAAGAGTTTCAACCTCATTGCACCCAGTCCTAGAGGCCCCTGCTCTTTACACCTCCAGCCCCTATTACCTGTAATCTGGTCCTGGGATGCCCAGGGTGCCCAGAGGCACCCACTCTCTGTCTCTCCCCTTCCCCTAGCCTCCATGATTTTTAACCTGTAATGATTATCACATGCCTACTTTTCAACACCTGTAATTCTTAGTTTCCCACATAATCTTGTCCTTCTACCCAATATAAGCAGCTGGCTTATGGTGGGGTGCAGAGCAGATTTTTGTGATGACCTGTAATAATGCAGAAATTATTGAAATAAATGCTTATATATGATTCAACCTTGTCTCTGCTTAATTGGCTGAAGTAGTGACAGGCAGCCTGGACCCCTTGGTTGTCCGGTTACAGTATGAGTTAATACTTCAAAGTGGTTGTTCTCAGTCTTTATTTTACACTAGAGGCTCAATGCAAGAAATTCGTGCATGGGGATGGGGCGATCCCTCAGCCCAGCCTGCACCCTCTCACAATCCAGGACCCATCAGGGGATGTCTGACTGGTGACTTAGGACCAATCCCACAGGGATCCCTGCGAGATCAGGCCTAAACTGGCAGTCGGACATGCCTCTTGCAATCCAGGACCACTGGCTCCTTACTGCTCACCTGCCTGCCTGCCTGATTGCCCCTAACTGCCTCTGCCTAGGCCCCGCACCTGGGAGCCAGGATTCCCTCCTCTAGCCAGCCGCAGGCACCTGGGACATGGGCCAGCTTCGCCCAGGTTGACCACTGTCACAGGGGACCTTGAGCGGCTGGCTTTGCCCGGGCCACAGCTGCAGGCACCTGCAACCACGGGGCAGGGGGCTTTACTCTCTCTCCCAGGCCTCAGCTGCAGGCGCAGGTGCCCGGGACTACGAGTGGGTGGCTTCGCCCAGGCCCAGCTTTGTCAGGAAGGCCTTCTGGAAGATGTCCGGCCTAATTAGCATATCACCCTTTTATTAATATACATAGCTAAGATTTGGAAACAGCCCAAGTGCCCATCAGCTGATGTGTGGATGAAAAAACTGTGGTATATTTACCCAATGGAATGCAGCAGTAAAAAAGAAGGTTTCCTTACTTTTTCAGATGGCATGCATGGACCTGGAGATTATTATGCTAAGTGAAATAAATCAGGTAGATAAAGACAAATACCATATAATCTCACAAATATGTGGAATCTAATGAACAAAATAAACAGATGATCACAACAGAACCAGAGGCATGGATACATGGAAGAGTCCAACAGAGGTCAGAGAGGATGGGAGTGAGGGTGGGAACTGCATAAAAGATAGGGAAGATAGTAGCCACAGAATATATATGCATAGTCCATGGACACAGACAACAGAGTGGTGAAGGCCCAGGTACGGGTGGTGCATCCTGGGTAGAGGTGGCCAAAGGAGGTGAAAATGGAGGACATCTGTAATAGTGTCAACAATTAAATAAAACACAACTGATAATTAAAAGCTAAACTAAAGAATAAAATATTTGTGATACTTATATCTGGAAAAAACCTCATATTCTGATTACATAAATACTGTTGTGGCTCTAAAGTATAAGAGAATGCAATAAAAAATGAGAAAAAACTTTGAACTGACAATTCATAAAAGAAGATATTAAATGGTTGACAAGCACATGAAAAGATGGTCAGCATAATTAGTCACCATGGAAACACAATCTAAAACTGCAATGAGATAACTCCTTAGGATGGCTTACATTAAAAAGACTGACAATATCAAATGTCAGGGAGGATGTAGACCCACTAAAACTCTCATACACTGTTTCTGGTAACCAGAGGGAGGCAGAAATGGCAAAAGAGTGCTAGGCATTCTTTGGCATGATGAAAGTATTTTGTATCTTAACTGTGGGATTGGTTTCAAGGTTTCAATGGTTTCAACTAGGCAAAATTCATCAAATGTATACCTCAAATGGGTGCATTTGATTGTGTATAAGTTATTTCTCAATGAGATTAATATCCTATATAATGAAAGGGTAACATGCAAATATACCAAATGGCAGAATGACTAGTCATTATGACATTCACTGACCACCAGGGGACAGACACTCAGCCTGAAGCAGGGCTTACAGCTGGTGAGTGTAGCAGTGGTGGCTGGAGCCTCTCCCACCTCAGTGGCAGTGCTAACGATGTTCAACTGATGGCTTAGGCTGGCTCCTGCTCCAGTTCCCGGGACTATGAGATGGTGCAGGCCAGGCTGAGGGACCCCCTTCCAAGCCCCTGCCCCAGTGCATAAATCTCATGCACCAGGACTCTAGAAAAATAACAAAAACTGGAAAAACCAAGATGGCGGAATAGGTAAACACGGGAGTTTGCTGCCTCAAACAACCACTTCAAAAATACAACTAAAAGACGGAACAGACATCACCCAGAACCACAGGAAAGCTGGCTGAGTGGATGTTCTACAACTAGGAGGAAAGAGAAAAGCATACCGAGGCTCAGAGGAGGCACAGTGCTGAAGTAAAATACTAAGGTTCGGAGTGCATGCGGAGCGGGCTGGAGGCTGAGGGCGCGGTTGTCGTTTTCAATCGGGAGGGAGTCTCAGGCTCTGAGCTCCAGTTCCAGGCGAGTCTCTAAGGACCCACACTCATACGGGAGAAGCAGGACTGTCTGGCATCGCTCAGAACCCTAGGGCAGCTTTCTCTCCGTGGGGCTTGCAGCCACTACTGGGACACTGAGAAGCAGAGCCTCTGAGGGCAAGACTGAGAGCAGCCATAATTGCTAACCCTGCCCTGTTGATCCCATGGGACCCGCCCCACCCAAGCCCTGCAGGGAGGCTTTTGCTGGATAGCCTCAGGCAAAGGCTAGATTAGCACCTCCCTAGAGATCCAGGAGCCAGGAAGCCCAGAGGTCAGAGTGGGACCATCCAGCTTGCAGCTCCGTGGAACCATAAAAGACACACTCAGGGGGCAGACTCAGTGAGCACCAAAGCCCCATCGAAGCAAGTCTAGCCCCAGAGGGGTGTCTCCAGCACAGAAGTTCTCCCACCACAGACACAGCTGATTCTCACAGCCAATTGGCCTGGAGGTCAATTCCTCACAGTGATAACTACAACAATCAAGGCTTAACCACAACAAGACTGTACACAAAGCCCACAAGGGGGTGCACCAAGAGTGTCTACCTCAGGTAATTGGGACACTTAGCACAGAAAGGCACTCTATCGACACAGCGAAGCATAAAAAAATGCCGAGACAAAGAAACAGGACACAAATGACAGATTTGGAGGAAAGCAAACTGTTGGATATAGATTTCAAAACCACACTTTTAAGGTCTTTAAAGAACTGTTTAGAAGCTGCCGATAAATTGAGTAAGGCCCTCGAAAAGACTGGTGAGACTGCCGATAAATGTAGTGAGATCCTCAAGAAATCTAATGAGACTCTCGATGTTGTGATAAAGGACCAACTAGAAATTAGGCATACACTGACTGAAATAAAGAATATTATACAGACTCCCAACAGCAAACCAGAGGGTCGCAAGGATCAAGTCAAAGATTTGAAATACGAAGAAGCAAAAAACACCCAACCGGAAAAGCAAAATGAAAAAAGAATTCGAAAATATGAAGATAGTGTAAGGAGCCTCTGGGACAGCTTCAAGCGTACCAACATCCGAATTATAGGGGTGCCAGAAGATGAGAGACAGCAAGATATTGAAAACCTATTTAAAGAAATAATGACAGAAAACTTCCCCTACCTGGTGAAAGGAATAGACTTCCAAGTCCAGGAAGCGCAGAGAACCCCAAACAAAAGGAATCCAAAGAGGACCACACCAAGACACATCATAATTAAAATGCCAAGAGCAAAAGACTAAGAGAGAATCCTAAAAGCAGCAAGAGAAAGAAAATCAGTTACCTACAAGGGAATACCCATACGAATGTCAGCTGATTTCTCAACAGAAACTTTGCAGGCCAGATGGGAATGGCAAGAAATATTCAAAGTGATGAAGACCAAGAACCTACAACCAAGATTACTTTATCCAGCAAAGCTATCATTCAGAAGTGAAGGCCAGATAAAGAGCTTCACAGATAAGAAAAAGCTAAAGGAGTTCATCACCACCAAACCATTATTATATGAAATGCTGAAAGGTATCCTGTAAGAAGAGGAAGAAGAAGAAAAAGGTAAAGATACAAATTGTGAACAACAAACATGCATCTATCAACAAGTGAATCTAAAGGTCAAGTGAATAAATAATCTGATGAACAGAATGAACTGGTGATTATAATAGAATCAGGGGCATAGAAAGGGAATGGACAGACTATTCTTGCGGGGGGTGGGGGGGAGAAAGGTGTGTGGGGGTGAGTGAAGAGATTAGACAACAATCGTGCACCTATGGATGAGGACAGTGGGTGGGGAGTGAGGGCAGAGGGTGGGGTTGGAACTGGGTGGAGGGGAGTTATGGTGGGAAAAAAGAGTAACTAATGTAATAATCTGAACAATAAAGATTTAATAAAAAAATAAATTAAAAAAAATAATAATAAAAACTTATATTTTAAGCCAGAGAGAGGAACTCAACAGATACCATCTTCTATGAGGCCTTTCAGTGGGGGTTCATAGAGCCCATTTATATGGGGTATGTGCTCATATTAGACATGACATTCCCAACACCAGTGTAACCCCATATTCTCATTTGCTTTCAGACTACTGAGACTCTGGGACTTTACCTGAAGTATTCTGAAGTCAGATAGCAGGAGGATAATTTTTCCTTTCCCACATTTTTGTCCATTTTTCTCCTTGTGTATCTAGGGATTAGTGGTATATTCCTGTTAAGGGCCATTAGAATATGCTCGGCTTAATTTATGTCAGCTGGACTCAGGGAGCAGGTAGAGCCACTCCCTTGGGGGAGTGACCAGTCAAAAGATTTGGCGCCACCCAGTTTGACTCTCCTGCCCAGTGTTAAGGGGATGGATCTCATGATGTCGAAGGCCCACCCAGATGTGATGTAACTTCCTGTAATTCAACTATAAAATAAACACGCTGCTTTGGGACTTGGTCTCTCTGCCTCTCCGCCAGAAGAGGACAGAAGCCCATGCAGGCCCAGCTTTATTTTCTATTTTGTGCCTGTCTTTCATTTTCTCAAACCCCGAGGCGCCTCCATTTGAAGGAACCTGTTCATGCTCTCTTTCCCCGTGCGGAACGCGGAAAAGGGAGCCCCACACTCTGGAACATATTCCCAAGCTGCAGTTGAAGCATGAGGCATTGTTTTGAGGACAGAAAGGAACTGAACTGGACCTTGTACAGGAGCATCTTAGTGCTTGGAGGGTATGTGTGGATCATCGAGGCTAGTGAAGAAGAAGGTTCAATCCCTGAAGGCCCAAGGGAATGAAACCCCTTCAGCGCCAGCCTCAGACAGAGATGTGGCTCTCAGCAGCAGGGGCCATGCAGTGGGATATAAACAAGTGCATCCCAAATTGCACCCACCTTCTTTCCAAACCTCTTCTTTTTGTTCTCTTAACACACTCGTCCTACTCCCATCTAACTAGTGTCTCAGGCCCCAGAGTCATGTTTGACTCTTCTTTCTCCTCTGTCCTTACAATCAGATATGTCATCGTCATAATTTTCAAGCTAATTGACTCACACTCATTGATCTTCCTCTAAATGCAGGCACTTTGCTTGACAGTGGGGATAGATAAATAATCAAGAAAATGTCTGAGAGGATCCTATGAACCCACAATCCTGAAGCATAGAGAGGGGCTAGGACAGGAGGAAAGGTGATAGGAAACAGTATTAGTTGAGGCTCCTCTCACCTTTGGTGACCTCACTTCTAATTCTAGAGAATGGAGAAGTCATATGGTCAGACCTTTCTCACATATGTTTACCTTCAAATTAAGACTATAATTCCATTCTTGTGTTCTTTTTCTGGTCCCTAAAGAAGAAGTGTCCCGAATGTCTTTGCAATGCTGACTGTCCTCTAAATCCTGCTCCTGCTCACCTACCCTTGGGTCTTATGCTCTATATATCAAGTCAAATATCTTGAGTACCTTGCTTTCATGGTTTTGCTTTGGACAAGAAAACATGCTCAAACCTTCCCATCCCATTTAAATGTAGATTGGTTCCTGATTCCTCCATAAATTTTTATCTTCTTTATATATCCTTAATTGCCAGATTTCTCAAAAAAAAAAAAGGCCCTCTGGATCAATAAATGTTTGTTGATAAAATTAACCAATGAATGCATCCCATCCACTTACTCTTTTTTCTCAGTTCTGCTCTCATCTTTTAAAGAAAAATTCTCCATATGCCTGATAGTTTCCCAGTCCAGAACCTTTTCATCCTGATAAATCTAGGGACCTTCTCTATGTTGACTATCTCTGCTCTCTTGTACCCATCATGATGTGCTTTTAAACAAAGTAGATCATATTAGTAATATGGATCTAAGGGTTAGCAAAGGTATGTTTAAAATTCCAGCCTTTTTTCCACACATTGTTTTTGAGAGATGTCAGCAAAGTAGGGAATGCTCTAGATGCTGTAGGATAATTGAATAAGGTAGGTTAGATCCCTCCCCTTTGAGATTTGGTGGAAGTAAGTGGACCATAAACTTGTAAATACTTGAAAAAGCAAAATATCTTCAGATTATATTAAGTGCTAAGAAATAAATAAGCAGGTAATAGAATGGAAAGTGGTTAGAAAATACGTGTTTGAAGAGCTGTGACTCTGGTGCTAATCATGAGCTGGTTTAGACTCTTCTTGCCATGTCCAGCCTTTTCCAGTGTCTATCAAATTGAATTAGCCAGTAATTCCACTTCTGGATAAATAACTGAAGGAAATGAAAAATGCTAACTTAGAAAGATCAGTACCCCCATGCTCATTACAGTATTATTTACAATAGCCAATACAAGGAAACAACCACAGTGTCCTTTGGTGGATAAATGGATACAGAAAATGGAATATTATTCAACCATGAAAAAGAAGGAAATCTTGCCATTTAAAACAACATGGATGGACCTTGAAGGCATTATGCTAAGTGAGGTAAGTCAGTCAGAGGACAGGTATGATCTCACTTGTATGTGAAAACTAAAACAAACAGAAACAAAACCAAAGGCACTCACAGAGAACAGATTGGTAGTTTCTAGGGATGGGGGCTATGGGGTCAAACGGTTAAAGGAGATCAAAGGATATTAACTTACAGTGATAACATGAGTGAATCCTGAATATGTATTGTACAGCATGGTGACTCTAGTTGATAATACTGTAGTATATATTTCAAAGTTGCTAAGAGAGTAAAAACCTTAAAAGTTCTCATCACAAGAAAAAAGTTATAACTAGAAGTGGTGATGGATATTAAGTAGACATTGTGGTGATCATTTTGCTACATACATATGTCAAATCATTATGTTGTACAACAGAAACTAACAATGTTATATGTCAATTATCTATAATAATAAAAGCATAATATGCTAATTAGACCGGACAGCTGGACATCCTTCCGGACAAAGCCTCAGCTGCGAGGGCCAAGGGCAGAGGCTGAGGGTAGCTGCAGCGGCTGTGAGGGCTGAAGGCAGCCATGCAGCAGTGGGGTGATGGGGGCGGCACTGTCCCCTGATTGCCTGCCCATTTGCTTCCTGTAGGGGGAGGCCAGTGGCAGTGGAAGTGGCCAGGTGATGGGGGCAGTGCCTTCCCACAGAGGGAAGCCAGATTGTGGCTTAAGCTCACTCCCCTGGGGGAGTGGGCCTAAGCCATTGGTAGGATATCCCCTAAGGGTTCCAGACTGTGAGAGGTCACAGCTCAGGCTGAGGGACCCCCCCCCTCCAGTGCACGAATTTACATGCACTGGGCCTCTAGTATCCCAATAAAAAAAATTGTTTCACTTGCCTCTGCATCTCTGCCTTCTATCCAGATCTTATTGTGGCAGGACAATAAGAAGCTAAGAAAATTCCTGGGCAAGTGGATAGGGAAACTGAAACAAGAAAATTAAACAAGGACAAACAATTTGAACAACTTACAGCTAGCCTGTGAATAGCAAGAGCTTATCTTCCACAATTGTGGTCACTTCTATGCAAATGGTTTATACCTCCCCTCCCTAACCAGGGAATACAGAGCTTAAATCATCCTCGTCTAGGAAATAGAGAACAGAGACCCAATTAATGCCATTTGTGCCAGGTAAACCAAGGACAAATAAAGTTAGGGAAACAAATAAGAAAAACCCCTTTAAAGACAGACAGACACAAGATAAAAGTAAAACAGTAAAGCAGACCAAAGAATGATCCTAAACTCCCTTATACCCTCATTTTGATACATCAGTACATTAAAAATGCACCTGGAAATTGATGAATATTCTGCTGAAGCCCTCCCCCTAAGATTCTTGCCTTTGGACAAAAAAAAAAAGAGAGAGAGAGAGAGAGACAGAAAATGTCCTCAGGACAAAGACTCACTGTGGGTTCTCTAGAGCATGCCCATGCTCCTTCCCACTAAACACTAAGGATCCCCACAAGACTTGCAAGCAGGAGCGCATAGGGCAGCAGCAGCTCGTCCTGGGCTTTCCCCCTGATCCTATCTTCAAGGTCACCTTTTCTTTGACTTCCCAGTGAGTTAAGAGCAGCCCACCTTGGCTCACTTCTTTCCTATGTTTCTAGGGAAAGAAAGGAGAGCACTGCCTAAGCTCTCTCCTGTTGCTTCTTCTACCCTAAGTTCTTCCTGTGTTTCACAGTCCCCAGCTTTAATAAACATACTCTGAAAATCACCTGGACTCGTGTTGTGAAATCTTTTCTATAGGAAGTCAAGAACCCACACACTACAGGCTGGACTGAGGAATACCTGCTCCAGGCCATCCAGGCCCATCCCTGCCCAGTAACATTATTATTCCCTTTCTATTGGAGATGCTCTTGGACATGATGGATTAATGATGTAGAATGGCTTATTGAATTAGAAACTCATCCAAACTTTCTGGCTGTAGCCATTTTGGGGTATCCATCCACTTGTGATTGGGAAATGGTGATGGAGGCACCTTTTATACCATGGAATCCTGTTTTTACTTCTCCCCCTAAATAAGTTCCTGTGGGATACTTTTGAACATTGGGCATTAGTTTTCCTTATTTATTTGACTGATTTATTTGAAAAGCTGTTGAGTCTGTTATCTCTCTCCCCATTGTGGTCCATTGTGGACATTGCATCCTGAAACTCATATTTAAATCATTTGTTTACAAAATTTTGAAAACTCTCATTGGTTTAGGATATGAACACATTACCTGGCCATGACCTTCAAGGCCTCTCATAATCTGGCCACAACCCAGTTCCTTCCACAACCGCTCTTTTTCCTCTTCCTACTTTCTAGCTCAGTTTCTTCTCTTAGACTCTATACTCTGCCATCTTTCCTCAACCTCACAGTTGTCTTAATCCTGTATATTGAGGGAATACAGAATGCAGGTGTCAATTTGGCAAATGGATTGTTTTGAGCTGAAGGCAATTAAGACCCAGCAGACTCAGGAAAAGCTTTTAACTTCTCTCTTAAATGCTAATTTTTTTAAAAAAAAATAGAGGGCCTATACCAGGAAGAGAGTGGTCACCAGAAATAACTTTATATGTAAAAAAAGACTTTATCTGCCTGGTACAGCACACATTTTTTCTTAACCAAACATTTGCTCTTCTGAACATTTTGTGAAACATTTTTTTTTTAAATCAGAAAGCCTTATCTGCATGGCATGGCAAACATTTTTTCACCAAACATTTGCTCTTCTCATCATCCTGTGAACTGTCCTTCTCCCCCTTGAAGCTCCAGACTCCTACACCCTTCTCCTTAGCTCAGGATGGTGTAAGAGCCTCAATTGCCTGACTGCCTTTGAGTTTTCAGGTGTTTGAGGGCTTCTGTATATATTTAATTATATTTGGTTTTCTCCTGTTAATGTGTTTTCTGTCAATTTGATTATTAGACCAGGCGACAAAACTGGAAAGGAAGAAGGGGGTGTAATATGTCTCCAGGAGTAATGGGTCTGGAACATGTTGGACTCTCTGTTTAACCCTCTGTCCCTGTTTAACTCTGTAGCCTCAGGTTTGCTGACAACCCAGAAATCTGGAATGCCACCCAAAGGTAAAGGTCATGTCCCCAGGAAGGAGGTTAATGCAGGTACAGAGTGTGGGTGTTATCTGTTAACTTGGAAATGCATTGTTCTTTCTGGTGATCTCTGTGATACCCACCATATGCTTTACACTTGGGTTGCGGGAAACGAGTTAAGTCGGCTCTCGTGAATTGCGCGTACTCGGCGGGAGCCGTCTTAACTCGGTTCATATAGATTTGCGGTGGAGTGCGGGAAACGTGTAAATTCGGGCCGATTGTAACTGCGTATTACCAAATATTTGTTTCAAAGATACCTACCTGCGTATGCGAACCGTTTCATACCCATTTCAATCGAACCCATACTTCAAAAGATATAGGCATTTTAAACTAACTCTGATTTTGTGCGGGAAACCTAAATAATTGCCCGCGCCAGCTTATATTTTGGCGGGAAATTCACCCGACACCAGAGTGTTAACCCCTATGGAGAAGAGACCCTGTCCTTGGAGGGTGTGGATTTATTCCCTGCTAGCCACCACTTTACATCCATGCAGCTGCTTTGCCCATGGGTGTAAGTTTCTCTTATTAAAACTCTAGTAAATTTAAATAAAGCTATGTGTAAATTTTTCAGAATCACACCTGAATTTAGACTTTGGGGATTTCCCCCAACACATGGCTTACTGCACAGAAGCACCCTGCCCCTTATGACTTAGAGATAAGACTCACCCATGTCCCTTTTCACTTACAATGAGGCCAGAAACTGACCATTTAATTATTATTTTTGTCTCAATAAAGATGAACTGGGCTGTTTGCTTTCACTGATCAATCACAATATACTGCTTCCACATAAATCTTAATTCAGCTTCCCTCCTTTTTCCATTCCTCTGAACTTTGACCCACCCTCCTTGGGACCCAGCTAACAACCCTTCCTTATAGATCTTGCCTAAGAGTCAGCAACCCTCAGAGGAAAACGTTCCCTGATTACCCCACTCCCTCCTCACCTGTTCTTTCCAGCAGGACCTTTTTGATCCTTCCCTGTGAAGACAGTTCCTTTCTTCGTGGCCTGTGAGATGCTTGCAGCTCTATGGCTGGTTTGTTTTCCACATTGCAAGAGCCTCCTTCCCTTACTGCAATAATCCTGTTAATCCTGTTGATGGGGAGCATAAGACATTTTTGAGGTTAGCAATCTAAATTTGTTCCAGTAACCTGCTTTCTACAGCACTCTCTTGCTAGCTGGTAATTAACTCCATTTGTGAAAGAATGTAGGAGACTAGCAGCTGGACTCTGGACCTAAGTTAATAAAGTCCCTAATGCACATACATTCCTGAAGTCACTGCCCCTTCCTTAATTATCTGGTCTTACAAGAGCTATTTACCTAAATACTCCCAATTTACAAGGGGCCATAAACCAAGGATGTAACAGCTTAACTAGAGGGAGGTCACTGGCTCCATTCTGGATGGACATTTAGATACAATCTGATTCTCAAGGGGGGGTGTTTGTGTGTGTGTCTGTGTGTGTGTGTGTGTGTGTGTGTGTTTGTGAGAGAGAGAGAGAGAGAGAGAGAGAGAGAGAGAGAGAGAGAGACTACTACAGAAGCTTGGTAGTTAGGAAACAAAGAAACTCAGAAATATATAAAGAGAAAATATTGTCTAAGCTGTCAGGATCTAGATCTTAGAGTCCCCTGAACCAGCAGCACTGCTTTGAATACAGGCTTTTCCTGAATCTCAGAGTGTCCAACTGTCTCTTCATGCCAAATCCATAAATTCCATATTCCGTAACACTGTCAAAAAAGTCTCTTTTGACTTGTCTAGATTATTTTTATTTGATAATACAGATTGCCAATTTGTTTCATTGTCTGTTGAATAGTTTACTCCCTTTTAACCAGATTTTGAGCTGTTTTCTGTTTGTGTTTTATGGAACAATGACTATGCCAGATTCATTTGGTGTTCCTGGCACATCTTAATCTGCTGTTTCTCTGACTGTTCCCTATGGCTATTTCCATAAATTTTTGTTTCTATTTTAGTCCTTGAGTCTGTCTCTGTTCACCCCATTTCTCTCCTTCTTCACTTACCTGTCTCCTTGAGGTCAGCTCCTGTCTTCAGATCACTCCAGTGAGCCCTGCATGGAAAGGATATTTCTTCCCAGAGTCTGGTAAGCTGCTGACTCTGACCTCCAGCTGAGACTTAGGCTCTGCTGTGGCTGAGGTGCCTGAATTTATACACCAAGAAGGATGTAAAAAAGTAGTTTCACTTCTGGATTTTGTAAAAAATCAGCTGACTAGTGTTAAGCCCAGATTTCTGGATCCCCAAAAGACCACCAGGGAGCCAGCCAAGTCCAATGCAAAAGCAGAGAGGCTTTTATTCAAACCCGGGTTTGGCTCCCCTACCCTCCTTACCAATGCAACGGCAAGTGGCAGAGGGAGCCAGCCCTGTGGGGAGAGGGGTTTTATAGTAAGGGGAGGAGAGAGGACTGTGGGCCCTGTCAGTTGGCCAGGCGCAAGTCAGTGTCTCGTTACACAGGATGTGGTTGTATCTATGGCACTCACTTCCCTTGATTATCATTGGTTAGTTTAAAGAAATCCTAGGTGTGGCTAGCAGAGGCTTGGGCTTCTTCCGGAAAGGAGCTCTTTGCTGAGCACATGGCTCTGCCCCAAAATGGAGGATTCGGGGCAAGATGGAGGGCGTAGCCCTCACCCTTTCAACTAGAAGAAATACTGTCTGTTTATTTTTATTGCAATTTTTGTGTTTTAAAATTACTGTAATTAGAAGACTAATTAAATGTGTGTGTTTGTGTGTTTGTGTGTGTGTGTGTGTGTGTGTGTGTGTGAATCAATGAGGTTTAGGGTGAACACAAGATTAAAAAAAACATATCACAAACAGGATAGAGACAGAATTTGGGAGGAGATATGGGCACAATGTGCATATCAGTGATTTCCTCAGGAAAGTGCTTTAACTTCTTTGCTGTTCTAATTCTCATGCAACACAAGGACAAAGAGAGAAGCATGCTCCCAATGCTAATGAAATCTGTTAGTTTTTATTTCCAGGAAATATCAACAAAAACATTGGATTTGAAACATACATGATATAAAATGGACCAAATAGACAGTTATAGAACATTGCATGCAGCTGCATGCACATTCCTAATAAGTGCACTTAAAATATTCTCCAGGATTGATTATAGGATAGAACACAAACCTAAACAGCATACTCCTGAACAACCAATTGGTCAAAGAAAAATCAAAAGGAGATAAAAAAATATTTTGAAACAAATGAAAATGAAAACTTAACATAAGCAAAATCTCTTGGATGCTTCAAAAGCAGTTCTGAGAGGAAAGTTTGTAATGATAAGTACATTCGGAAAATAGAAAAATCTTAAACAACCTAACTTACTCCCTCCCTCCAGTAACTGAAAAAAGAAGAAGAAACTAAGTTCAAATTTAGCAGAAGGAAGAAGACAAAGATCAGAGTTTAAATAATTGAAATAGAAAAAAATGAAATGAATAGCTGGCTTTTTGAAAAATAAACAAAATGAAGAAATCTTTAGCTAGGATCACTAAGGAAAATGAAGATTCAAATAAATAAAAGCAGAATTAAAAGAGGAGACATTTAAACTACTATCACAGAAATACAAAGAATAAAAAAAAGAATAAGTGGGGAAATTATAATTCAATGTTTTATTAACTGTACTATTATAAATTCAAGTTGTAGAGTCAAAAGACAGGAAGTATATTAGTGTGTTTTTTAATGTAATGCTTGTAATTCTTGGTCTCCAAACTTTTTCAGTTGGCATGGAGGTTCTTTGTCTTTCACATTGAAATCATCACTTTTAAAGCATTTAAACCACATTCACAAGTATCTTGAGATGGTGCATGTTCACCATAAGCTTCTCAAAGTATACAACAACTTTCAGAAGCACTTTTCTTCAAAATAAAGTAATGAATTAAAACTTCCCACAATGCTCTTTTGGGGGGCATGAAATTCCATATTTTTAAGTGTAAATTAGCTATGATGTTAACACCTGCAAAAATTTGACATATGAAGTTTTGAAGCTTGCTATCAATGCAACAAAATAGCATACATGTCAAATTGCATATATATCAACATATGTGTAAGTCCATCTATTGAAAAAATCTGCATTATTAACCAGTACACCTAGTATTGGATGAAGATGCGTGTCAAAAACAACTTGCAGAAAGATTAAACGTTGCTCAGTAAACAATTTCCGATCAATTTCGATCATTACAGCATGGAAAGATTAAAGAAGAAAATGGGTGCCACATCAACTGAACCAAAGACAAATGGAAAACCAAAAGTCATTAGTAAAATGTTGCTTCAACGGCACAAAAGAAAGTCTTTTTGGCATGGAATTGTGACTGGCAATGAAAAATGGATTTATTTCGAGAATCCCAAATGCACAAAATCATGGATTGATCAACCATCAACATCGACTGCAAGACCAAATCGCTTCGGAAAGAAGACAATGCTCTGCATTTGGTGGGATCAGGAAGGTGTGGTGTATTATGAGCTTCTATAACCAGGTGAAACCATTAATACTGATCGCTACTGACAACAAATAATCAATTTGAACCACGCTTTAATTGTGAAATGACCAGAATGGGCCAGAAGACACTGCAAAGTAATTTGGATCACACACTTTAAAACCAGTTAAAGACATGTTTAAAGATCTTGCCTGGGAAGTATTAACCCACCCACCATATTCACCAGACCTTGCTCCTTCAGATTACCATGTGTTCTGATCGATGGCATACACACTTTCTAAGCAGAACTTCAAAATGTACAGAAAAGTGGAAAATTGGGTCTATGAATAGTTTGCCTCAAAACAAGAAAAGTTCCATTGGGACGGTATCCACAAATTACCTGAAAGATGGGGGAAATGTGTAGCTAGCGATGGACATTACTTTGAATAAAGCACTTTTGATGTTTCTCTTGAAATAATTGTGGTTTCTTTGATCACAAAATCTGCATTATTAACTGGTACATCTTGTAGTGATGTTATTTCTGACTGTTGTCCCCAGTGAATAGAAACATCTCAAATGGAGTCACTAATGTGAAGGGGCCCTAAAGTGGAACTGAGAGGCCCCTATTAAGTTGGTTTTATTCACGTTCACACCCAGTTTAAACTGCCAACCACAAGTGCTACATCCTGTTGCTGTTCTCAGAATGAGGCTCATTTCCCTGAAATCCAACCTAGCAACTAGCTTATAACCTATTCTCTATAGACTAACGTTATTTTGCCTACACCAATCATAATTATTTCAACACAAGGTATGTAAGCCTGTGGTTTTGCCTTTTAAAGTCTCTCTCTTTTCTCTCACATCCCGCCCCACTTAGAGCACTTTCCAGGTTCCTCCTGAATCTATGTCTCCAGGTTAAAACCCCTAAGATCCCAAATAAACTTTTGATTTGATTAGTAGCCGCAGTTCTTTCTTGTTTGACACCCTCAAACCTAAATCCCATGTAAGCATTTGTTTTGTTGAATATTATCTTTGTGCAGGATCTAATTCATGATAGTATTACTTGAAGATAAGTACCTCCTTCCCCACTGTTCTTCTTCTATTTCAAACTTTATATATCTGACACACACATATTCTTTCCAATGGACCTCATACTCATTTTCTCCATTCCTCCAGAAATCCTACCCACATAGTTTCATATTATCTCTACCCAATCCCAGTGTACCTGCACCATTCCACCTTCATGGACTATATTGAGCTCTTCTGTGCTGTTCTTTCACAGCATTTAGTATACACTTACAATTCTCTTATCACATGGTGCTGCACTGTATCTCTTTGCTTGTTTATATGATGTCTCCCAACTTCAAACAACCCACCGCTCTCTGCTCCTCCCAGTTTGGGGGTAGGGGGCGTCTGTCTTTTTCATTTTTATATCCTAGTTCCAACAAAGTGCATGACATACATAGATAATCAAGAAATGTGTGATGATTGAATAAGAAAAGTAACATATCTCTCTGAGCTTGTTTTTTCATGTATGTGTGAAGATATTAATAGCTATTTTAGTGAGTTGACATGAAGAACAAAAAGGTTATAAGAGGGCTGGCATATTATCTTACCAATAAGATTTATCTTTTTCTACTCTTTTTGCTTAGTGTAGGAGCACAGGTGTTTTCTAATAGGCAAGGTTTTTTCCACTTTCCTCCCGTTTTATTGAGAAACAATTGACATTCATCACTGTATAAGTTTAAGGCATATGATATGATAATTGGATTTATATCTATTATGAAATGATTACCACAAAAGTTTCAGCTAACATCCATCATATTTAAAAAAAAGATGTATTAAATTTCAGGGAGGAAGGGAGAGGGAGAGAGAGATAGAAACATCAATGATGAAAGAAAATCATTAATTGGCTGACTCCTAAATGCCCCACACTGGGTATCAAGCCCGAAACCCGGGCATGTGCCCTGATCAGGAATCAAACAGTGACCTCCTGATTCATAGGTCCATGCTCAACCACTGAGCTACATCAGCTGGGCCATCCATCATTTATGTATATAAAAGCCCAGCGACCGAGCCACGGGAACAACCAGAATGACCAGTCGCTATGACACACTCTGCGGTAGCCAACCAGCCCAATCTGGCCCAATTGGCCCCCAACACAACCTCCCATATCCCCCCTCCCCCACCGGCCCCATCCCTGATGGGTCCCCTTTTGGGGTGGGCCAACTGGACCCCACCAGTGCATGAATTCGTGCACCGGGCCTCTAGTATTATATAGATACAATAAAAAAAGGAAGGACATAAAATAAGAAAAATGCTTAGGATTTACTTCCACTACAACTCTGCTCTATATCACACAGCAGTCAGTGTTGGCTATAGTCATCATGTTGCACATTGCATTTCCAGTACTTATTTGCCTTATAACTGGAAGTTTGTACCTTTTAACCAGCTTCCTTCGATTTTTCCTCCTCACCTCCAATTCTTGTAACTACAAGTATGATCTCTTTTTACTGAGTTTTTTTCTTTTTCTTTCTTTTAGATTCCACATGTAAGTGTGATCAAATGCCTCCAGATTCATTCATGTCACAAATGGTAGGATTTCCTTTTTGTTTTATGGCTGAATAGTATTCAATTGTATATTTAGACTACAACTTCTTTATGCGCTCATCCATCCATGGATCTTTAGGTCATTTCCACATCTTACGTATTGGAAATAAGGCTGCTATGATCATGGAGGTACCGATATCTTTCAACTTAGTGTTTCATTTCCTTTGGATATATTTTCAGAAATGGAATGGCTGGATCATATGGCATTTTTATTTTTTATTTATTTATTTTTATTGTAGACAGTATTCTATATGACCCCCTTATTCTCCCCATTTTCCCAGCCTCCACCCACACCAGGCCTTCACCATAATGTTGTCTGTGTCCATGGGCTAGGCATATATACATATATGTTCTTTGATTAACCTCTTCCAATCCTCTCTACCCATCCTTTCTGAGATTTGTCAGTCCATGCCTCTGGTCCTATTTTGCTCACCAGTTTATTTTGTTCATTATGTTCCACATATAAATGAGATCATGTGATATTTATCTTTCTCTGACTGGCTTATTTCACTTAGTATAATAATCTTCAGGTCTATCTATGCTGTTGCAAAGGGTAAGAGTTCTTTCTTTTTTACAGCCGCATAGTATTCCATAGTACTCCATAGGAGATGTAGCATAGCTTTTTTATCCACTCATCTACTGATGGGCACTTGGCCTGCTTCCAGATCTTACCTATTGTAAATAATACTGCGTGACATGGGGGGGGGGTATTCTTTCTGATTGGTGTTTCAGTATTATAGGATATATTCCCAAAAGTGGGATCACTAGGTCAAACTGCAGTTCCATTTATAAGCTTTTGAGGAAACTCCATACTGTTTTCCACAGTGGCTGCACCAGTCTGCATTCCTGTCAACAGTGACTAGGGTTGCCTTCTTCACATCCTTGCCAGCACTTGTTGTTTGTTGATTTATTGCTGACAGCCATCCCGGCAGGTATGAGAGGATACCTCATTGTAGTTTTAATTTGCATCTCTCTGATGATTAGTGACATTGAACATTTTTTTTCATGTGTCTCTTGGCCATCTGTATGTCCTCTTTGGGGAAATGTCTATTCAGGTGCTTTACCCATTTTTAATCAGATTGTTTGTCTTCTTGGAGTTGAGTTGTATATGTTTATATATTTTGGAAATTAACCCCTTATCAGATGTATCATTGGCAAATATGTCCTCTCATACAGTGGGTTCCCTTTTCATTCTTTTGCTGTGCAGAAGCTTTTCAATTTAATGTTGTCCCATTTGTTTATTTTTTCCCCTTGTTTCTCTTGCCCTAAGAGGTGTATTGATGAAAATTCTTCTATGTGAGATGTCTGAGATTTTTCTGCCTATATTTTCTTCTAGGATTTTCATGGTTTCGTGACTTATATTTAAGTCTTTTATCCATTTTGAGTTTAGTCTTGGGTATGGTGTAAGTTGGTGGTCAAGTTTCATGTGGCATTTTTTAAACACTGTCTCTTCTTTATTTCACACCCTTTAATTTCAGAACAAAATGAACAAATATATCACAATACACAATATCCAAATTCAATGTCAAACGTGGGTTCATTCAAAATTTTTATAACCAGTGTTTTGAACTCTGCATCTGGTTATTTGTCTCTGTTTTGTTTAGTTCTTTGTTTGAAGGACAGATTTAAAGAATTCTTGGTTGACAGTTATTGTCTTTCAATAATTTTAATATGTCATCCTATTGTGTACACTAAATTCTCTGGGTAGGTGAGGCCACCAATTTTACTCTGAGGATGTGGGAAGGCATATGTGCCTTCTTTTCCTGTGCCATGGGATGTTGGATTGTTAAGTGGGCTATTCTCCCTGTGTGCTCTGGTTATAGTCCTTTGTCACATGGCACATGGCTGAAGGCTGTATTCAGTAAGAGTATGAGTTAAATAATATGCTGAGATGCAGTGGGAGAAGCAAATATAAAGCCAGTGAAGTCGTTCCTTACTGCTGAGGCACTAAGCCAAACAATTCTGTCACTAGAAGCCCAGGAGTTTTCATGGCGACACCTTGGTGTGATGGCATCTTGTGTACCAGGCTTGGTGATGTTAGCTTTGTAAATTTTTTTAACTCCAAGTTTATATCTCCACTTTTAATATTTCACATGATCCTTGTTTTGATGTGATGTCATCAACATATGATACAATTGGAATTGGAAATTTGGTTTAAAATCTACTTCCCACACCTCACATAAGGTTGAATATACACAGCAGGTGATGATATATTTTGACCTGCCATTTGCTTCTTTCTGTAGAGAGGTTTCTTGCAGCCATTCCAGACTTTAGCATTCCTGTGCATTTTAACATATTTTTTAGGTAGGTCCATGCTTAAGAAGCACCATGGGTAGCAGAGTTTCATTAACTTCTGAAGAATAATTTGGAATTCCTAAGTGTAGCTGGAAGACATTAAACTGTAATAGAGAAATATAAAGATGAAAATACTAGCCTTACTCTAAGTAAGTAATCCTATCTAATAAAAGAAAAAAAGGGTAATTAACCATACCTCCGCTATGCTTCCCATTGGCTAATCAGCGAGATATGCAAATTAACTGCCAACAAAGATGGCGGCCGGCAGCCACGCAGCTGAAGCGAACATGAGGTTTGCTTGCTCCAGTGATGGAGGAAGCCAAGATTCCCAGCCTGCTGCGGCCCAGCTCTAAGCTCCGAAAGCAACAAAGTTTCAATTATAGAAGGTAAACAAACCCCAGATACCTGCTTTCAGCCAGCCAAGGCCTCAGAGATGGAGTGAGCAGGACGGCAACAAAGTTTCAATTATAGAAAGTAAACAAACCCAAGAATAAAAAAAAAAAGAAAAAAAGGAGAGGCTGGGAGCTTCAGTCGCCAGCCAGCCTGAAAACGGCCCTCAGCCCCTCACCCAGACTGGCCAGGCACCCCAGTGGGGACCCCCACCCTGAAGGGGGTGTGACCAGCTGCAAACAGCCATCAGCCCCTCACCCAGGCTGGCCAGGCACCCAAGCAGGACCCCCACCCTGATCTGGGACACCATTCAGGGCAAACCAGCCAGCCCCCACCTGTGCACCAGGCCTCTATCCTATATAGTAAAATGGTAATATGCAAACTGACCCTAACAGCAGAAAGACTGGGAAAGACTGGTCACTATGACACACACTGACCACCAGGGGGCAGACACTCAATGCAGGATCTGCCCTCTGGTGGTCAGTGTGCTCCCACATGGGGGAGCTCTGCTCAGCCACAAGCCAGGCTGATGGCTGCCAGTACAGCGGTGGTGGTGGGAGCCTCTCCTGCCTCCTCAGCAGTGCTAAGGATGTCCAACTGCAGCTTAGGTCTGCTCCCCGGGCTGCCAGAGGGATGTCTGATTGTGAGCTTAGGCCCAATCCCCAGGGAAGTAGGCCTAAGCCAACAGGTGGTCATCCCCCGAGGGGTTCTAGACTGCAAGAGGGCACAGGCCGGGCTGAGGGACCCCCTCTCCCCCCCCCCCCCCGAGTGCACAAATTTTTGTGCACCGGGCCTCTAGTCTTGTATAATTGGCTACCTCTAAAATAGGAACACATAGCAAGTAACATGCTTGCAGCATTATTTGCTTCTGTGCCGTTGTGCAAAGAAGGTGGATCTTGGCTCTTATACAAGTGTGCAGATAAAATATGCATCAGAAGTCAGAATATTTATCCTAAAGTGGGTGTGTGTGGCCAGTCTGGCTCTAGAAAAATAAAAAAATAAAAAAACCTCCTCTGTGTCACTTTTTTTTTCTATTTCTGTGATGATTCCTTCTTGTCAAGAGCTGTGAAGGGTCTGTGATTTTATGCAACTTGCAAGCTAAAATGTTAGCCTCCTGCAGCTTCACAGTTGCTGGCAGAAGATGTGACATTCTTGGTTCAAAGGTAAAGGGTGATTTATTAATCACAGAAATTGTAGTTGCTTGATATCATCATTTTTCTTGTGCGGGTTCCTCAAAGATCCAGTTCCCATGAGCAGCATGAACAGGGCCAGGCGATACCAGCACGTGCATTAGGTTGCTGATTAGTCCAGAGAAATAGAACCAATAAAACATATGTCTCACAGGATGTGCAGGAATTCAAGAGGTCCATGAAGAATTGTCTTTTAGCACTTTTTTTCTTCCCCTTTAAATTGATGGTATCAAAACCAGAAGCTAAAATAAGGTATTTGTGCCATAATGAGAATGCTTTTCTTATGATTGCTCCTCTTCAGGCTTGTTTATATTTTAAAAACAGCATTGTTCATTGTTAAACTGGAGACTCAAAATTTATTGGGTAAGATGGAGATGGCTTTGGGAGCCAGGACACCTGCCTGTGTGGTGGACACAGTGGCAGACGTGGGGTAATTGCCCACCAGAATTCATGCTCTGCATTGGACATTAGGACACTGTTCTCAGCCGAGATCACATTTTCTGTCCCGTCTTGCAGTTAGAGGCATCACACTAAAGAGTTTTAGGAATGAATGTGAACAGAAGGGATGTGAGGCTCTTACAGAGGCTAATAAAGACTTCATGAGCACTCTCCACATTCTTTTTCCTTTTGGCTAGCAAAGAGGGGAATGGCCATACAGAGATTTAGAAGCTAATAGGGAAGAAGGCTGAGACTTTTGTGGATGGTAAACACCTATTAACTCATGCACTGACAATTCTGTTACATTACTTTATTGTGCTTAAGCTATTTTATATATTTTGGAGACTACCTACTATAGCAACTAGCCTACCTAATTCATACTAGTACATTTCATTGGTTAGTAGTGATTTTTCAGGAATGAGGAGACATCTCTTGACTTCTCCAAAAAGCCTCTGTTCTTCCTTGGTCATTTATTGTAGAGATTTTAGAGTCCCCTTTTCTTTTCCACAGAAAACTATAAAGTTGATTAAAATGAACAATACAGGGAGATGAAGATAATAGAGATGTTCAGTGGCTCAAATACCTTCCATACATTTAAGGACATAATTTATGCTATTTTAGGATTAATGGATTACCTAAATATGGCCACTCATAGTAGAGATCCCACAGTTGGCTGAATCTCCATAGATCTCCGGCAACAATATCTTTGTCAACTTGTTAATACTAAAACATTTAACAAAACCCCAAATAATAAAAAGGGTTGGTGGCAGCCCTTTGAATGGTAATCACAAATGTTTGCCTTTCTGGGAACAAATGTCCACTGCAAAATAAATAAATAAATAAACAAACAAACAAATAAATAAATAAATAATTTTCGCCCTTGTGGGAATACCAGTGCCCTGCCTGCATACTCTTTAACTGAGAAATAAGTGCATACTCAACTCACTATGGTTCAGAACTGTATGTATTGATATAAAGCATTTCTATAAAGAGCCAAATAGTAAATATTTCAGCCTTGGTGAGCCAGCTGGTCTCTGTAGAAACTTGTCAACTGTGCTGTGACACCCAAGCAGTCACAGATAGGACATAAATGAACATAAAAGTGGCTGTCTTCTAATAAAACCTTACTTACCCAAACGGACTTTTGTCTGTACCCTACTTTGCTAACCCCTGACCTAAAGAATTTATATTCTGTCTGCATGAAGATATAATGACTATTGAGCTCTGGAGATGAACTGGATTGGTTTGTATATCTGACTAGCATGGGATGCATTCAAAAGTTAATAACTATTTACTTTTCAAATTCAAACTTTCTGTCATCAGCAAGGTGAAGTCACAAATATTTATGTCTTATAGTTGATATGCATTTTAAAAAAATGATCTTCTCAAGACAGACTTTCTCCTGGCCACACAGATATAAGTCAATCTGATACTTATAAGACAGAGATCCAAAGAGAAAAAGGTACCGCTGGCCCCATAGGTAAAACTTGCAGCAGGAGCTGAGATTTAAGGCAGTAAGTCTTTTTCAATGTTGCTTATAAAAATTCAACTTCTGCATGAAGCAAACTTCAGGAATAAAAACTCAACAGGAGAGATAGGAGTGTATATAAATAGGGTACCTGCAAAAGCCGATTACAGCTTTCACTAGGATCCCACGCAGCAGATAAGAATGATAGAATGCAAATGGGAGAATTCGGTGTCACTGCAGCTAAAGGTGTTGTCATAGGGTGTTTGCATCTCCCATTCCCAAGCAGGGAAGTAACCAGCAGATTACTACCAGCTCTCCTAGGGTGGTGCTGCTGTAACCATAGGTGACACATCTGCGCATTTCCCAGAGTAATTAGAGGGTGATTTTTCAGGGAAAGTGTGCAAGGTTTCTATTTTAGACTGGGTGTGATGGAGAAAATTTAAAAGTAGACAGCCTTAGTCATAAGGCTACATTTCTGCTAAAATTAGTAATAAATTGGAGATTTGAAGGAAGGAGTAAGCAGATTGTAGACTTAGGCTGACTTCTTCGGAAGTTTTTTCAGAATCCAGTCTTATGTCTTTGAAAGTTTGTGTTTGCCTTTGTTTCTCTATTCAGATAACTAAAAATATACCTGAAGCCATTAGAAACTTTTTTCTCTAAAGTGTAAAGATGCCTATTTGTTTGATGATTTTCCCTCTGTGACTATTAAAGTGTTATATAGTATGTATGTATATTATATATTCTAACACTCATACATGGCTAAAGAGTATATTAAATGGAAATTACAATATTTCAGTTTCTACTGACTTAGGCAATTTTAAACATAAGCTACTTAGCATAACTTTTTAATTGTTCACAGACTATTACTTGTCTAAAATTCTTTCCCTCTGTTTAAGGATAAAGTGAAATTCTTTACACCCTTGTTTGAGGTTTTTTCACTGTTATGATAAGCTGACGAATACTTAAGTGGAAATTAAATGCATATGGTTTCAGATCCACTGAGTCTGGCTCACAAAGAGTTGTGTTAAAAAAGCACTTTTGAACTTTTTATAAGAAGCCTATTGAATATCTTTCATGGATCCTTAGAGGAGTCAGAAATAGAAAGTTCCAGAATCCTAGGAACAGAGAAAACTTGACCCAAAAAGGTAAAGTTACACTGAGGCTTGGAAAACAGGAAATTCTAGATGGTTTTTGGCAAAACATGCAGTGCCCCGCCTCCGCTCAATGTGTGGTAAAGTTTCTCCCAGTCTGTGCATTCCTTCTAAGTCAGAAATTCCCATTCCATGACTAGGAATAGTAGCAGCAGCAGCAGCAATACAGCCTACATGAGAATGAACATAGAACACTGCTCCTGTGGTTCCTCAGCAAAATATCATTCATTTCAAAACAGACCTGGGGATAGGCCATTTCCCAGACACTGGGGAATCACCTTCCTAGTAGGAGGGAGAGAGCCATTGTTCAGGAAAGGAAGTCCTGTGCGAATGAGCATGTTTGTGTCTTCTGTTGGATCAGCCACAGAACTGGGCCAGGCAGGGCTGTGCTTCTTGGAAATCCATGTTCCTGTGTGGTGGCCATTCCCTGGAGATAGTGGGAGCTCAGAGAACCCTGCTCTTCAGCCCAGAGGAAAACACCCAGCGACAATACCAACACCAACAAGAAGGGTAGAAACAATGGGTGTGTTTGAAATTCCATTTGCATGAAGAACGCTGGGGAAAGCCTCCAGTGATCTTTGCTGGTGGAAAACAGATTCCTAGGCTCATTGTTCTGCTCCATGGGTAAGTGAGCAAAGACATGTGGGCGTGTGCAGTTTGGAAGAACATAGACTTGAGCGAAACGTGGGAATTGTCGTTTTTCATTGTCCAGGGGATAGATGTAGAGTGATTTTTTTAGCTCCTAAAATAAAAAGCAAAACAACAACAACAAAACAAAAAATAAAAAAACAAGCATGTATCCTCTATCCCCCAGTGCATTTCCAAAAAAAAAAAAAAAAAAAATGTCCAAAAGTCAGGCCCCAGCCTCTCCTCCTCCACAGGTCACGGTGAATCACAGTTTTTGTGGTTATGCTATTCAAACAGGCAGGCACTTGGGGTTTGTCTTTTGTTTAATTTACTACAAGATCACACAAGATATTTTCAACAGAGCTTCAGAAAGCATCTTGGGAAATCCACAAAAACGGGCTGAGTCATCTCACCCACAACAGCCAGGCTACATCTGACTGAATCTTCCTCTTTTGTCTCTTGGGAGAAAGTTCTCAACCTCAGCCAGATGTGAGAACAAGGATGCAGATATTGATTTGGGTCAGACAGGAGAGCCCCAGCAGAACATGAGCACTGCCAACCCATGGGTTTTTTCATCGTGAGGGGAAAGTGGGAGGGACCCTACCCACCAATGGCTTTAGGAGCTCAAGACTCAAAACACAATGGAGATACTAAGGGAAAAGTGACTGTATTAGGAATCTGTTGCTAAAAATGACAATTTATGTGGAGGGAGCTGTATTCCATCCATCTCCATGTCATCATATCACAAGGTACAGACCGAGCTAGTTTTTTTGTTTTTTTTAATTCAGGTTAAGCACCTTTCTAAATCCACCAAGCAGGTTGTATTTCTTTTTTGGCCTGTGACCTGATCCTTAGATTAGAGGAGGTGCTAATTTGTTTGCTCAAGCACAAGCCCAAAGAGAATTTGGCTTTTTTATTTATAACAGGATTGGATTTCTGGCTTCTACGAGTACAAACTAGTGTTCAAAATAAAATCAGTCAGGAAAGGCGAAGGAACACAGTGAGTAGATGAGTTGTTTGGTGTTTGGACACTGTCTCTTTTCATAGGAGAGTCACATTTCAAGCTGGGAGGTGTTTCCCCTTTTCAAAAAATGCTTGTGAAATGCATGACTCATGATGCTATTGCAAACAGCCAAAAAAGTTCCAGAGTACAGGGCAGGACAAACCACAGTGAGTCTAATATTTCAGACACTTGCTGAGACAGTTTCTCCCACTCGGGTCCCGAAGGGGTGGGAGAAGAGGGTCCCTGCTTCCATCCCCAAAAGTTGTTCCCGACTTAAACCGAAACAGGTCCAATAGGGAGAATTCTCTGACACGTCCCATGACCGACTTTCACATCCCGCCTGTAATTCTCCCAGTTGGCAGAGCTTTCTCTATTTGAAGAATTTGGCTCAGAGCATGAAGTGGGCGAAGGAGGGAGAGGAATACTAATACTTCAGCTAGTGAGAGAAAAAGACAAATAGGTTTTTTTTTCTATAGCGTGAATTCCAAGTAAGAAAGTGCTTTATTTCTAGCTCTGAAAGAAAAAAAAAACCCAAAAAACCCAAAGGAGATCTTCCCTTCACACATGCAGAGATGCCACCTTGAGAAATGGATGTTGGCATAAATAGATGGTTGGCCCTGTGCTGTCAGGGACCTATGCTTTCTTATTTGCCATTATGCCAACACAGGCATGACAGCATCCCTCCTCGGGGTGGCCGATTTTAGCTTGAAGAACAATAAATGTGACTGAAATGCCCCCAGCCAAGCACTGCATGCATTTAACCGTACCTTCCTTATGGAGAGCTGGATGCCCAAGGCCACTTAGTACTGTGCTGCATGTGCACTGGGGACAGGTGCTGTGATGGCATGGTGGCCTCGAAAAGCCATGCTGGGCATCCCCGTCACCAGGATTGGTGTCCCAACCATATGTAAGGATTTGCTCTGGGGGACCTCAGACCTATTGGAGAGTGAAGCCCAGCGAGGGGCTCCTGTGCCACAGCCCCAGGACCTGAACCCAGACACCAGGATCTATACATATTTTTTCCTGGTACAAGGTAGACATTGAGTTTCAAAAGGGACTCATTACTTTTAATTATTTTTGCTTACCAACAAAAAGGTTAAAAAAAACTGTGTGTATGTACTCAAAGCTACAGAATAGTAAATACACGCATTTTGGTAAACTTGTCTCTCAGAACCAGTGACAAAACAGCCTGATCCTGGCTCAGGACGCCTCACCACTAAATGCCACCACTGACCACAACAACAGGGTCCAGGTTTCTTCCAAGCATGTCATCTGTTCTCACTATTTTTTGCATTATACCCCTGTGCCATGATGCAATTTCTCTTATTCAAATGGATTCTCCACCAAGTCTCTAATTTTGATCAAAACTTTTTTGATTATGCTCTTAGTCATTTTTTAAAAAATCCAAAAAGGTTTTACTCACTGGCGTCCTGCAGTGTCTCAAAAACTGTAAGGGAGCCTGAGGTTGGCTGTATTCATACGGACAAACCCTTCAAAATGTGTCCAAGCTGCCACTTCCCTTCCAAGGCACACGCCAACACACACACCGATACCCTTTTCAAAACAAATGGTTTGCTGTTCTTAGTTTCCATTAGTTATTGAACAATATTTTTTCTTATCCTATCCTAGGCCCATGACTTCCAGGAGAGTGTTTTTCAGTCTCTGTAAATGGCTTAAGGAAGTAAGTTGTCGTTTTTATTTGGTGTACTTCTTCTCTTCAGCCTGAAAGTTAAATCCTGAGCTAAACGCAGCGGGGCACCTCCGGAGAAAACATTATAGTTATTAGGAGATTAGCTGGCGTTTTGGTTTTCAAGGCATTCAATAAACTCTGCTAAAATATACTGACTAACCCACAGCCAGAACTAAAAATCCTCAATAGCAAATTTTTGCTGGGGACATGGGGGGAAGAGGGGCGGGAGTGTGTGTGGGGGGACGGGACAGTCTGAATAAGGAAATCCTATGCACATTGGCTTGGCTATAGGGAAGGTTCTGGAAGCAAGAGCAGGCACATTGTGTTGAAATAGTGTTGGCGGCAAACAGAGACGCTCAGTTTGTGGTGAATTTACACTGTTACCAGGGATGGAAACAATGAGAGTTTTATGAGGCTTGTTTACATATCCAGAAAATACGTGTAGCTCTCAGAAGCAGTGTGCTGTGGCAAATGTCTGACATTCGGTTGCTATCCCCAAAATAGCTCCCCTCCCACTGGCGCGGGAGTTCTGAACGTCCTCCTCTGTCTCAAGGTACCAAGAGCCATAAATCCATTTTTAATTAGCATTGAGTGAAATGCTGAAGATGATAGGATCTTTGTGCTAAAAATGAAACCCAAATGGGTCTGGCTGATTTATGTCTAATTCAGAGTTGTGAGTTAATTAAAACGACATACTGAATTAAAAAAAAAAAAACACCCAAAAAACTGGCGGATTCCTTTCCACGTGAAATTTAAATTCAGTGTCTTATGGCTTAGGTATCTCCACATTCCATTTCATTGTCACATTGCTTAATATGTTTATTCACTCCTCTTCCAACAACGTACAGCTCACTTTCTGAACTGGCTTGTTTCTCATAAAATCCTTGCATTTCTTAGTGACTCAAAGCTAAAGTTTGCATACAAACACATCTTTGCATCTTCCTGGGTGATGTATCTGATGGCTCTGTAAAGATTAACACTCTTCCTTACCAGGCTTATATTTACGGGAGAAGGTTAGTGTTAACTTTAAATATAGGGTATGGAGACAAAGTTCCAAATGAAAAGAGAAATAAAATGATGTGGATTTTTAAACTGTCAGAGGGTGAAATCCAGATAGTAATATGGAAGTGAAATTTTAATAGTACATTTGAAAAATGAAATTTTCCCATCAAAACCCTAATTGTTATGCCATTTTTACAAGAATAAAAACAAGAATTCCTGCAAATTAAAGCTTCTATCTTCTTCCACTCTTAGAAGTATAAAACATTTTAAGTTAAATTAAGCTATAGAATAACATAACTTCAGGAGCAGTCAACGAATAATTATTAAATAATTTGAAAAATGTACTTGTGCTTGTATTTTTATAGATGCTCAACTTCCAAATGCCAGGATGCCTAAGCACTTATTTTTATTGACATGTAAGTTACAGACAATAAAATGCTGAATAGCTACCCTCTGTGTAGCCATCATGCCAAACAACATATAGAGCATATCTGTCACCCGGAAAAGTTCCCCTGTGCCCTTTCAGTGAATTCCCAAAGACCAATTTTGGCCTCTTCCCATTTGTTGGACACACGTGTTGGAGGGTCTGTGCTACTGTAGGCATGGGTGGTGCATTCCTTCTCACTGCTGTGTGAAGGCCCTGGGGCAGGGCCACGGGCAGTGCTGGGCCTCCCTGGGATTCTGGCCCATCAGGCCAGTCCACTCTGGCCACCAACCCCAGAGAAACCAGCTGGTGGCTCCTCCTTCACACCTAGATTGTTCCCCTTTCTTCTGCCTTCTCTGCAGGCATGAAATCAGGCAGTATTTTCTCCTCAGGGAAGGGCTTCTCACTTCTCTATCCTCAATTCTCTGGATGGTTTTAAAATCCTCTGATTTTGCAGACTGTCTGGCTATGTTCCACTGCTAGGATGAGTGTGACTCTCTCCTATGATTTTTTATACTAACCAGAAGGGACAGCCCTCCCCAAGTACCTCTAATATATACATTTTCTTTATAAAAAATCAGTTTTTCTTTATTTTCCTCCCAGTGGCAGCAGTTACACAGGAGCACAGGGAGCACGGCGAGAAGAGGGTACTTCAGGACACCTTTTCAAAGAGCTGCTCCCTGCCCCCACAGCACAGTCTCTCACCTTGATGTGAGTTGCCTTCTGGAGGTGAGTATTTTATCTCACCCTGGAATAGGTATTCTTATTCTGTAGAATCAGGGAGATTTAGAGATAAGTAGCGATTATTTGATTTAAGAAAATTTTTATTTTATAGGTGAGAAAACTCACAGGAAAGATCTTATATGAGCAGGCAACATGGAGACTCTCACATATCAGAGTGTTGAATGGGTCTTGAAGAAGGAGTAGGAGCTTGTTAGGTAAACAGAAGTGGAGGAGAGGATGAAGGTTCAGACAGAGGAAACGTGAATGGGATGGGGTGTTCAGGAGGCTGTGGAGCGTAGGAGCTAAGATTAACAGTAAGCATTACCGCCAACACCAAACAGGTAAGGACCACAGGCAGGCCTCTAGGAACTGGTGCTGAGGCATGGCCAGCGAGCAGCTTATGCACTCAAAATACCCCGAATGCCTACATACCCTTTCTTTTCCTCTCCTCTCCTCTTCTGACTTTCCTACTTTTCTTCTTGCAGGAAGTAGGGGACAGTTCAGAATCAAGCCCTTCTTTTTCCCCGCTACACTAGACTGTATATATTTGAAAGGTCCGGCTGTGTGTTTCTCACTGTGGTCCCATTGCATTTAGGATGTCTCATGTGGAATAAACACTGGAGTCCTTTCATTTGTGCAACAAATATTTATTGCTGACCTGTGATGAGGCAGGTGCTGCTCTAGTTCTTTGGGATACATCATTACACAAAAGAGTCAAACTCCCAGTCTTCCCATAGCTTATGTTTTGTCAGGTAGAATGAGGAAGCAGTGGTGATAGAGGCAGAGATGACAATAAATGTAATATATGAGTAAGTTATATGGTATATAGCACAAGAGAAATCCCATTTATGTGTAACAGCAACTAGTATACACAATAATATTTCAAAAGCTTGATACAGAGGGAGGGAGGCATAAAGTTTAATCAGAAGTTTTGTGATGGAGTCTAAAGATTAAAGCCAATATATATTTGTGATATACTGTTCTCTTTGCAAAATATTCCTTGAAATCAACTAATTCTCAAACTCTAAATAGATATTCACCAACAGATCCCACGTATGCAGGAAGACTGGGGATTGAGTGCACATCCTGATTTAATGCTTGCAAATAGGAGATGGGGGGTGGATGAATGTCCTGACCCAGAAGAGAGGGATGAATCCCGATCTCAGAGGCAGCCTTGTGGTGTCACAACTCCACATCCACCTACAGGTGTGGCCTTTACAAGTTTTGCTCGCCCTGGATGTCTGCCTCTGCAGATGTTGGGAAGCATAACACACCACCACTCAGCGTGTCATGTCACACACCAGCATGTCATCTACTCCGTCAACTACTGGCTGCTTCCTCAGGAAACCTCCACTGAATATCTGACATAAGATTTTTGACTAAAAGATATGTTATATGTTTAATCAATTAACTAACTGATGAGCTAAACCCCTGAGGTGTATCAGGCATTGTCAGAGAAGAGGGAGACACATAAACAGATGCCCCTTGAGAATACATTCCAGTAGGAAATGTGTGTAAAGCCAGGTTTCTGCTGCTTCAACTCAAGGTTACATGGTTTCCTCTCTTCATTGTCTCAAATTCTGCCAGTTGGTTGTGTTTAGAATTGGTTGTATTGGCTTTTCCCATTTGGCCCACCCCTGCTCCATCCTTTCTCCATGATCGTGATATTCATCCCTGTCCTAAGGAGCTGACTCTTAAGGACAGCATGAGCCATCTCTCTTGTTGGATGGCTTTCTGGTTGGTTTGACCAAGGAGACTCCTGGAAACACAAGAGTGTGGTTTTTCTTTCTGGGTCTTAAGCTCTTGCCAATTGGACTTTTCATGAAGATCTCTCAGTTGAATGATCTGAGTGAATTCCAGTGGGGACATTGACTAATGTTCCAATTTTGTACCAAGTTTAGGAATCCTGGTGAAGAGTAGAGAAGTAAACTTGTGTTTAAGTTAAGGCATGCTGATATATATATGTTTATCATATCGCCTGTTGAACATAGTAACAAGAACACATATAGATAAATTATTATACAGGGGTGGGCAAAAGTAGGTCTACAGTTGTGAGTATGTGAAACAGAGTTTACTCATTATTAATTAATGTATTATTTTTCTATACAAACAACTGTAAACCTATTTTTGCCCATCCCTGTATGCCATCATCAATCTGTTCAAAACCGGATCCATAGTGGATATATTTGTGGGGGCAATTATGGGGACCATGTTTGTGTAAGGCACTGTGTCCTTTCAAGCAGCCTGAGAAGGCTTCAGGAAACAGGTGTGTAGGAACTAAAAGTTGGTTAAATAAAGTCAAGTGCTCAATATGCTGGTATTCCACTGAAATGCTGAAAGTTCAGGGACAGAAAAGAGTGTTATAAGTCAAAGCTGAAAGTGAGAAAGTTCCCCAGAGTGAAGATGAGTGGCTAACCTATAAAGACTAGGAAAGAAAGATTAAAGCATGCCATTTTGGTGGCAGACATGAGTTGCTGCATATTTGGGCTTTATGGAGAGGGCTGAATGATCTGAGGGGAATTCCAGTGGGAACACTGACTGAGGTTCCCATTTTGTATGAAGTTTTGAAGAGCCATCAAATGGCCAGAAAAGTGCTAAATTCTGTGGGTGTTATGAATAACACTATTGTCTGATGAGAAAATGGCTTAAAGGGAACCGGAAACATCTGCATGGACCTGGGACACACGGGCAGGCCTTGGATGGGTCCAGCACAACTTTAAACATGAGGAATTGGACTTGAGAGGCAGGTCAATCAAGATTAGATGTGGAGGCTGGAGCAGGGGAGAAAGTCTCAATGTAGAGTCTGGAGTGTCTTGTTGGGGAGACTGTTTGCTGATCACATTAGTGGGGCATTGGATCAAGGTCCATCAATGAAGGCAAGAGATGACTGCTGCCTCCAGTCTGTCATCTCTGGGTCTGAAACATATTTCCAAGAAGCTTGTGGGCTTGATCCCCATTATGAGGCAAACTGATTGGTGTGTCTTTCTCACATTGTTGTTTCTCTCTCTCTTCCTCTCTCCCTTCTTTTCTCTCTAAAATCGATAAAAACATATTAAGAAAAAAAGTATATACTCTAATGTTAAAAAAAAAGAGTTGATGCAGGTCAATTGTTTGCCTCTCTCTCTCTCTCTCCCCCCTCCTCTATCTCTAAAATCAATAAAACCATAGCCTTGAGTGAGGACTTTCAAAAAGGAACATAGGAATATGGCTTTGTCAAAATACCAACTCAGTGGGACCCAGCTGGCTTTCCAAAAGGACTACATGATTATCCCATTTCACAAGTCAGTAATGACAGAAACGCTGGAATTACTCATCAGAGTTGACAAATAGAATGTGACTTTGTTTTCAAAATCTCTCCTCATGAATTCTATGAGTTGTAAAACAAATACATGGGAGAGGGTGTCTTAGTCCATTGAAGCTGCCATAACAAAATACTATAGACTGGGTGATTTAAAAACATATTTATTTCTCACAGTCATGGAGGCTGGAAAGATATCAGCAGATTAGGGTCTCACAAAGCCTCTCTTCCTGGATCTTAGTTGGCATCCCTCGCTGTGTACTCATGTGGAGGAAGGGATAAGAGAACATGTGTTGTATTGTTCATTGATGTACCCCCAATAATTTCTAACACTTTCTGGTATACCTTAAGTGCTTATGTTAATTTATTTGGCCAGAAAAGTGCTAAATTCTATGATCATTGCCCTATAACAAATGCCCCAGGCTTGATGGCTTTAACGATAGACATTTAATGTCTTACTGTCCTAGGCTGGAAGTCTGAGACCAAGGTGTGGGCAGGGCTGGTGTCTCCTGAGGCCTCTCTCCTTGGTGTAGATGGCTGTCTTCTCCTTGGGTCCCCAAATGGTTGGCCCTCTGTGTGTTTCTGTGTCCTGATCTGCTCTTCTTATGGGACACCATCCAGATTGGATTGGATGGTCTCCTTTTAACTTAATTACCACTTTAAAGACCCCCATATCCAAATACAGCTACATTCTGAGGTCCTGGGTTTAGGACTCAACATGTGAATTTAGGGAGGATGCAATATAAAATGGATAAATGAATGCATCAAAGAAAACTTTTATAATGATGGAATTGGATAAGAATGTTAGAACATTCATTAGGATGCAGGTTGGAGGTGGGCACGATACCAGTTCCTTGGAGGTCTGGGAAAGCTGTGTTTACTCTTTATCCCCCACTTCCTGGGAGAAGATATACAGGTATCCCCACAAAATGTATGCACACTTTGAATGATTATAGAGTCAATGTTTATTAACATAGAGTTCATTTTCAAAATTTAAAAGAATCTACAGAAATGAATACTTTCTTTTGTCAGTGCCTGTTTTCAAACTGATGACTGTTCTGGTCCAGGCACTGCTGATAATACAAAGCAATAGAATCACAAACATCAAGAATCATTTCATTAGGGATTTGTGTGCCTTCAATTTGTTACTGTTGCAGTTTTGTACCGCAAACTTTACCTTTTATGTATCCCCATAAAAAAAAGTCTAGTGGCACTTTAGGATAAATTTTCTTTGTTCAAAGCTTAGTCTGGCTTCACCCATTATGTCAAATCAGTTAAACCTGAAAAGGAGTGAAAATTGAGTTCTCAGCTGTTAAAGTGTGTATACATTTTTTGGGATACCCTGTATACTGGCCATTCTTTTGAGGAATTTGACAGGAAAGAACGTAAAGGGCGACTTCATCACCTCCCAAAGACCACAAAGGAGAAAGCAACAGGCCATCTGCCCATGCTCACTGAGGAGGCCCCACCTCCCAGCAGCACAACCCAGGACAGTGGTGATGGAATAGAAGAGCCAGCGTCGTCGTGGTGACTCTGAGACGTGGAAGGGTGCTGCCCTCTCAGTCAGCTCCTGCTTGGTTACTATCACACCTCAGTCAGAAAAGTGTGCACACATCTCGTCTGTGTAATTCATAACTCGTTGAAACCTGCCCTGTTTTTGCATTGAGTTTGTAATTAGATCAATGCCCCGAGGAACTTGAAAAACCTGCCATGAATGATCATGCACGGTTAAATAGAACTGATGTAAGAGAAATCTTATTAAAGTACACAGTGCAGAATTTGAGATCATTTATTACATACCACAGTCAAGAGAGGGGGAAAACGTTCGGTGGATTATGCTTCTTTCAAGCCTAAGTCACTAGGTATTTTAGGATCCCATTTTACAGCAATCACATAACATTTCAATGAACGTGTATATGACCGCCTTTTGCTTTCCTGTGCCATTGGATAAACACCTGAGTCAGCACTAGCTCAGGAAATACTCATAGGCTTTCCTTAATTGCGCTATATTTATGTAGTAAATTTATGTGCAATTAACTCTGTTGTAGATCTACTGAGGTCATTCAAGAGTGTCCCATGGCAAGGTGACTGATGAAAAGTTAGGGTTAATTTAGCAGCTCAGAAGCTTTCTTGGGTCATTTATGACGTGTGGCCTAGATATTCCTTGCTTATGAGACCAGAAATTAGAAGGCAAATGGATTCTTAAGCAAACAATTACTAGTACATGCCACATTAATATATAGGATTAGTGGTCTCTTTTCTGAATGTGGGGGGTGCTCAGGAAAAGTCAGTTTGGATGCTGTGCGTGTAGGATGTGGAAGAGGGAGTTATAATAAAGCACATGCTATTGCCAGGCTGTGTCTGGGAGGACCCTCATCAGAGAAGAGAAGTCCATGGAGAGCTCCGGAGCACCTGTGAGCTGGGCACTGGGATAGCCCGAGTAGGAGGCCCCACCTAGAAGGATCTCACCGGGTCACCTCCTTGCTAATACCCAGCAGGAGAAGGGGTGATTTTCTCCACTTAACCCCTGCATTCAGATCTTTCCTAAGAGTCTGTCTTCTTCTCACTGACCCGCTCTGTGTGACACAAGGACCCTCGTCAAGCCTGGGGCACCAGTGACGTGGGAGGTAAGGCTGTGTGTCGTGGAGAAATGCTGATGTTCCACTTTCTCTGTTGGGGCCACCAAAAAATTCCTTCTGGCTGTCCCAGTCCTTACTTTTCTTCATCCTTTCTCCTCCATGCTCTGTCAGGGAAGGCACCAAGGGTTTCTTAGAATCTATAGCAATTAAGTATGGCCGGTTGCTATTGGTCCATTATATATTCTGACCCTCACAACAGGTGGTTGGGGTTTAAAATTCAATATTTCCTCACTCCAAACTCTAGGTTGCTTGAAGGTTACCCCTCACCCCTAGCTCTGGTTTCTCCCACCTTCTGGTTTCAAATAAAGTGAGTTCCAATCCTACTATCACTGCTGTCTATGTGTGGTGGAAATAGACTTAGTGTCACCTTGCTTATATTCTCCACGGATGCTCTTGGTTATTCTAATATTCCATAAATAAGGAAAGAGGAACAACACTATGTGCTTATTTTTATAAGGATATTGCCACTCAGAAGCTGGTGACTAAGCTTATACCCAAATCTTAACCTACAAAGCCTTCTTCATGCAAGAAAACAACACCGAGGGGACTGTGGTTTCCAGGAACTGCTCCAGGCCATGAGTTTATGCAAACTGGTAATTACAGTTTCAACCCCAGCATTTCCAGTGATCAAGCCTTTGGAATGTAATCTTCACAGAGGCCTCCTCCAAACTCCAGGATAATAAACAATCATTTGTGATCATTGCAAATAGCAGCCTCTCCTGGTCCCAAAGAGCTGTGTCCTAGAAGTTTTGCATCTTTGCCTCCTGGAAGGGGGGCCTGTGGCCAAATCCCTCTGTTTTGACCTCCATTTCTACATCTGAGAAATGAGACACTTCCACTCCACCGCCCACCACTTTGGGCTGCTCAAAAGCCACCTTCTGGGACATACATTCTTCAAGGCGGAGCAGTGTCTATTTCTGCTTTTTCTCTTCCTCTCAACACCCAGTCCATGTGACTCCACAAATATGGCTAACAGTTTGAAATAACTTAAAGCATTGAACACTAAAGACAAGCTCCAATGTTCCCTGTATATTTTGAGTATTTTGTCACAAATGTCAAGATTTTATGCATTGCAGTATGCACATAAGATCGTCCCTGTGTCTTATTTTGGGATTTTATAAAATGTGTAGCAACTAGTTTCTCACAAGCCTATTTTGTGCTGAAGAACCTGTTATTTCCCATTTCTGTGATTTTTTGGGGCCTACCTTTACCATGACCGGCTTCATTCCCAGACTGATATTCCCATTTCTATTAGGCAGTTTCCCTTTGCTGCTGTCTTTTGGGCTCTACTCAGTCCTTTTAAATGCCATCTGGTAAGAAATCAAGGGCAATTTAGGAAGATATGTAGATTAGGAGCTATAAATAACAATTTAAATAGAAAAGTCTTTTTTTTTACCTACAGGGAAACAGAGAATGTGTGTATAAAGATAATGTTAAGACTATAATTGCATATTTTAAAAATATGTTAATGATTTTTAGAGAGAGGAAGGGAGACAGAGACGAATAGAGAGTTAGAAACATCAATGAGAGAAACATCAGCAATCGGCTACCTTCTGCACGTCCCCTATTTTATTGTTCAAACTTTCATGTAAATGGCATTTTGTGCCCTCTTCTCTTTTAAGGTAGAGACCAGGTCCAGAAGTCACCAGGGCACAGTGTCATCACCTGGTCATCTCCATGTGCTTGGTCTGTGTTCATGCAGCAAAGGCAGCAACCAGGGTGTGGTGTGTCCCCTTGTCACACAGATTGGAGGAGGCACACAGAGAACTGGGGCCTTTCTCTCAGTACACGCTGGACTCCCACCCTCCTGGCTTGAACACTTTTACTTACGGCCAAAATTGAGATACTCCAATGCTATTGAATATGTTCCAGGCTGCAATGCAGCTAGAGAGTAGTATTAAATTCTTACCTGGTGTTATCTAAATGTAGCCAAGAAAAAGTTGCTGTTCTGTTTACTTACAAACCAGAGCCAGTACTTTTGCCAGTCTATTTGCATTTGTCCATTTCTACTCATTCTACATTCTGAGGATTTTCATTGGCAAAATGCAGCTGTCAGTGTCTGTGGGAACCTGGGAGAGTCCCGTCATGTGAAGTTGGGATCGCTGTAGTGACACCTCTGCCCCATCTGCCCCAGTTTTGACACTGTTGCTTTAGCAGGGCAGCTTAGGTCTTTATAGCATCATAGCAGCTACCATGATAAAGCATATTCAGGAGTAGACCATTGTGAGATTCTTTTTTTTTAAATTTTATTTTATTTGTCTCTATTTTTTTTATTGCTTAAAGTATTACAAAGAGTATGACATATGTCTCCTTTTTTTTTCTCTTAATGCTGCATGCATAGTTCCTCATCAGGCTAGCATTGGATTGTTGACCTCAATGGATAGCTGTCCAACTGGATTCAATCTCCAGTCAGGACACATACAGAAAACAACTAATGAATGCATAAATAAGTGGAACAGCAAATCAATGTTTCTCTCTCTCCCCGTGTCCTCCCTCTCTAAAATCAATAAATAAAATAAAAAGAAAATATTTTAAAGAATTAATAGACTGTATTTATAACTTTGATTGTATAGAAGTAATAAAATGTAAGTATTATTGTTTATAGAAAATTATAATATACATATGCATATGATTAGGCAAAGACTATATTTCTTTGGGATTTATTTTCACTCTTTTGCTGGGTCTTGTATCATTGCCTATGTCTTGAATATTGCTATGCTATGAATCTACAAGTGATAGAGTCTATGTCTGATCCATCTCAGACTCCCCACAGTGTAAGCACTTTTTCAGTGTATGGTATGATCTTAGTAAATGTTGCCTAAATAACTGAAGCAGGTTAAGCAATCCCTGGGCCTAAAACCAGATTCATAAAGAAGTTCTTTCTACCACAGCTCCTTCCTGTTACTCAGGTCAACCCTCAAACTGAGAAGAGACTTTGTTTCACTTTCAGGTCTCATCTCAATTCTCAGAAACTTTTGTTTTTCACAAGATCTTTGTTAAGCAATAATTGAATTTTATTTGCAAGATGTTTTTTGTAAGTTTCATGTTTGCCAGCCAGTTTTCTAACTTAAGTTACATTTGAAAAATTCTAACCTTATTCTGAATAAACAAAGGGACAAGGAATCCATTGAGACCTCCCTGGGGATACTAGAGAAAGTTAGTGACCCAGGAGCCCATCCAGGGCCAGAACTAGAGTGAGGCCAGAGAGGCACCTAGAGCACAAGGGAACTTGAGAATGAAGGAGTCCATAAGTTTTCCACCTTAGTTATAACCCTCCTCCCAGCTTTGACTAAAAGTCATGTGGACTGAGACAATCCATCCCTAAAACACTGATTAGAGAGAAAAGAGCCTCTGAGATTACCGAGTCTCCTGCCTGGCATTTCCCCCACGATCCTTTCTTTGTAGCTGGCTCATCTTTGGCTAAGAGAACATGTCTTTTAAAGGACTCTATTAACCTCTTTTGAAATCTCTTGGGAGATACTTGTCAATAAGAAAGAGAGGGAGAAAAAAAGAAAGAAAAATCAGACAATCCAGGCATATTAGCAACAATCCAGGCTTCCTTTGTTTCAACATCAGAGGTGTGGGTGTTTTCCCTTCACCAAGCAAATCTGCAATGCCAACCAGGTGTCCTTCAGTGTAACTCATTCTGACACTATCTACCTGGATGTAGTGTCAGATCCCACAGGTTAAGGGCTCAGTCCCACCTTCAGATTCCAATCACAAGCAGCAGGTCCCAGGATACTTACTCACTTCTGTCAAACTTGGCTACAAATCAGAAGTTCTCAGAAACCCCTTCTCAGGTTCTATTAATCTAGAGTGGTTCACAGAACTCAGGGAAACACTGACTAGTATTCACCAGTATATTAAAGGATATGGCAGTAGATACAGATGAAGAGAGTCACCAACATATTAAAGGCATGGTTGGGGAGGGCTTGAGGGCAGGAGCTTCTGTCCCATGGACTTGTGGTGCATCACCTTTCCAGTATAAGGTTGTATTCACCAACCTAGAAACTCTCTGAAACCCCTGCTATTGGGATTTTATGGATGCTTTCTCACGCATTATATATCATAGATTTCATTTCCAGCCCCTCTCCCCTCTCTGGAGATATGGTGTGGGTGGGACTTAAAATACCAAGCTTTTAATTATAGTTTTTATTTTCTGGTAACAGTTCCCATCCAGGTGTCTATGTAGACTTACCTAGGTATGTGCCATGCCAGGGAATTGAACCCTCAACATTTTGTGTTGGGGTCCAACCCCAACGGGTCCAGGGATCCCCAAAGGTATGGACGGAGTCTGTGAAGAATGAATGACATGGAAACTGGGTTCAGTTCATCAGCATAGCGAGGTTCTCCCTCCAGGATCTCCAGCGAAGTTCTGGCTAGGATCTCCAGCGAAGTTCTGGTCAGGATCTCCAACCAAGTTCTGGTGCCATGTTCTCTTGCTAGGTTCTCCAGCCAGGTTCCCCAGGTTCTCCAGCCAGGTTCAGTCACCAGGTTCTTTAGCCAGGTTTTATCCAGGTTCTTTTGCCATGTTCTGTCTAGGTTCTCCAGTGAAGTTCTGTAGCCAGGTTCTGTCCAGGATCTTTTGCCATGTTCTCTGGCTAGGTTCTGGTTAGGATCTTAATCTCAGGGTCGTGGGTTCGTGCCCCACGTTGGGCGCCAGTTGCTGGGGTCCAATCCCAGCGGGTCCAGGGGTCCCCAAAGGTGTGGATGGAGTCGGCGAAGAAGGAATGACACGAAGACAGCCTTCAGTTGATCAGCAGCCTAGTCAGGACCTCTAGCCAGGATCTCCAGCCAAAGTTCTGGTCGGAGTTCTGGTTAGGAACTGATGAGGATCTGATGACGATCTGATGAGGATCTGATCAGGTTGTGTTGTTTATTGTCTTGTTACATCCGTATTTATACCAGCCGATTTTAATCCTGTCAATTTCTATTACAAAGGTTAGGGCGTTTCTTATCTCCATTCCAGGGAGTAAAGATTATGTAGCTTAACTACCCGCCTGGCACTTAATTAAGGGGTTGTATCCCCTCCCTAACCTCAGGGAAAGATCCCCACCTGGGGAAACAACCTTTCTCGGAGAGGTGACCTTGGTCAAAACACATGGCACTAAGGAGAGCAAACATTAAGAACAGTATGCCATATACGTCAGGTACCTCGAAACATATGCTGTGCAGATGTTTCTTCTCTGCAGCAAGGATGGACCGGCTCCCGGCAATTTTGGTGTACGGGACAATGCTTCAACCAACTGAGCCATCCAACCTGGACTAGCTGGCATGTTTAAGCACTGTTTGCCAGGCTCTTGTGTAAGGGCCTGACATTTATGATCTTACTCAGTCATCCTAAAAACATCACGAGATCCTCAAGAGTCCTATTATCATCACCACTTTTAAGATGAACAGATGGAGGCACCAAGTTCAATTTAGTGTCCAAACACACACAGATGATAAAGAGGGAGCAGAGATTCACACTCAGCAGTATGGGCAGTCCTTCCCTTCCCTTCCCTTCCTAAACCAAAACTCCAATGTCCCCTATTAACAAAGAAGGTTCACCAGCTTTTAAATGACAAAAAAGCAAGACTTTAAACAACATGTACAAAACAATTCAATAAAATACATATATGGACAGCTTCCCACCCCAAAATAGGAAACTTTGTGGGCTATTTTTGCTTTTGTCAAAATTACTGAATTTTCTTTGTTTTGATAATGACCTTGGTTAAGTTTTACAGAACAGCTTTAGCTTTTATATAATGATTTAGCTTTGTAGATTTATATCATATATAAAGAAAAAATAATAATTTAGCTTTGTAGATTTATATCACATATAAAAAAAAATAATTTGAGATGTAACAAATCTCTATCCTAATAACAATTCCTGCTATTTGAGCCAGGATATTTTGGAGATTTTTAACAGATTTAAGAATATTTTCTTCTAAATTTCCCCACACCTTTTGTAACCAGATCTTGCTTGGCTTTCCTACTTGATTTCTTCCACTTCTTCCTCAAATACTAAATCCCAGCTGCACGAAATTACTTACTTGGAATTTCTCAACCAGGACATACTCCTTCATAACTCAGTGCCCTTATACCTGCAGCTCTTGGTGCCTGGAATGCCCTCACAGCTGACTTCTCTCCCCCATGTGTAATGAATACCTACTTTCCTCAAGAATCAGCTGTTTCCTCTGAAGTTCTTCATTGACTTCCTCCTTTCTTGGTCCTCCAGTAAGCCTGTGTGCACCACTTTCTTACTACCTGTCTACTGTGCTGTGTTTATTTGTTTATAATCTGTCCCTCCAATTGGCCTTTTGGGTCCTTGAGAGTCATCCCTGTATTCTCTATACTAGCACAGTGCTTTGAATGGAGAAGGAATATACTTAATGCTGAATGTATTTGATTATTTTTGAGTGCCAGGTTCTCCTTCCTCTTGGAAGTTATTTTCTCAGTCACCTTCACAGATTCTATAGCCTGTCTGTACCCTAACATCTCATCTCAGCCTCCTTTCCCTCCACATATACACTCTGAGTCACCCCATTCATTTCCTTAACTTTAGTTTCTGACAACTCCCAAATCTGTTCTCCCAATGAAGAAGTTTTTTGCAAACTCCAGCATCTCAAACTCAGCACTTACAAAATTGATCTAGTTTATGTGTCTTTTATCCTGTTGTATAAGAGGTTAACTGTAGGAAGGTATCTGAGAAATTTTTTAAAAAGCAATTAGAAATTATATCAGGAAAATGATATTAAGTTTTACATGACAACCCTAGAAACAGCTTTTGTATTTTCTTTGCCTTGGAGTGAACAGCTGTAAAGATTTAATCCTGTGCTTCCCATGCTGGGCACATGGTGATCTGCCAAGGTGTCTGTGAAGCCACAGTGTAAGCAAGACTCATCTCCCAGAGCATCAGTCTTGACAGACTTTGTGTGTGTGTGTGTGTGTGTGTGTGTGTGTGTGTGTGTGTGTATGCGTGCACAATGTACAATATCTAAGTTTTAAGGACTGGAAATACTATTTTTATATTGTGATACACAATGCAAAGTTTCAAAAGAGTTTAAACTCTTTCCTCAAAATATAGGCACACAGAACATTGCTATTATTAGAGAATCCCAAGTACAACTACCAAATTCATGCTCCAGAGTCAGAGCCATGAATTGCAATATGCCCATGTATTTAAGGGCACAGAGAGGAAAGCCTTCAGGGTAGTCACCATCCATTAGTGAGAGGAATCTGGGGAAGGGAGGACTTAGTGAGCTTTAAATACCAAGCTAGCTGAATAGTTTTATACAATGTGTTAACTCAGTTGATAGACATCTTTAGAAGTCTGTTTTGTCCCATGTTCTCTACTGGGTGCCACAAGTGTGAACTGGGTATGTCACCTAACCTCAAGGAGTTCACTGTCTAGTTAAGAGTGCAGGGCAATGTAATTGTGCCTTAGCCAAAATAAAGGATGTAGAGTGTGAAACTGGACCACTGGAGAAATGGCTAGATTTGCTTGGGGAATTCAGTGATTATTTCACAAAAGATGCATCATTTCAGCTTTTGACTAAGTCTTGGAAAATGTACAGGCATTTTCTGCCTGAGGGTTTGTGAGAGTTTTCAGAAAACAGGAATATGAAATGTGTGGGAAGTGAATTAGATACTTGCTTACATCCTTGACAGTCATTACCAGCACTTAAGACCCTGGAGAGAAAGAAGCCCATTTCTTCAGCCTTGGACTACTCAGCAGTGTAGCTGAGCACTGTCCCTGCACACAGCACCGTGGTTATTGTTTTTGTAAAAGCTCAGCCTGAGAGCTCAGTATGTCAAGGACAACATGTAGCTTTCTCTTCATCATTTAATAAACTTACATTGAGCAGCTATTTTGAATCAGGTCCTTTGGTAGGAATAGGCATCCAGAAGATTGAGTCCCAGTTTCCGGCTTCTGGAGCTCAGTTGCATTAGATAGTGAGCTCCCTGAAGCGGGAGGTTATTTCTTCTCATCTCAGGATATCAGCCAAGCAGACAGGCATTTGTGATGCAATATGATGAAAGCTTTGGTAGCTGTATGCCCTGAGGACTATAACTGCACACAGGGAACTCACTACATTTGAAGAGTGAAATGGAGTGTGGAGAACACCTCATAAAAGTGTCTTCTGAGCAGAGGTTTGGACAAGTAGGAGGTAAATTAAAACAGACAAAGCATTATAATAGAGGCAAAATCATGCACAAAGGTATGATATGGTCAGAAAATAACACATAGTTTTCTATGAAGGTAGAAGCAGATGATGGTAGGAGTTGAGGCTGAGAGGTAGCTGAGACCCATCCATAGAAGGCCTTTGTGTCATGATAAAGGGTGGATTTTATCCCTAAAAGGCAATGATGAGTCCCTATAATTAATGATGGTTGAGATCAGTGTTTTTCAGAAAAAGTTGTTATAATCTATTACTGAGCAGTAACATCAATTTAGTGAATTGGGTTCAGTGTTTTTAAAAAGTGAACTAGAGAAGAGTGGAAATATCAGGGTGCATATCTGTAAATGTTTGTTGTGCTTCCGTTTCAGTTATATATGAATATAACTATTGTGTAGTGAGGTAAAATGTTTTCTGGGTCTACAGATCACAGTAAAAATAAATTGAGAAACACTAGTCAAAGGTTAAATTTAATTAATTTAGGCCTGTCCATCGCTGAACCATCAATAGCAAGGGGATGGAAATACTATGACTGCTTAGAGTAGTCTGGGATGGATGTTTGGGAACCTACCCACTGTAGGGAAATGGAACACCAGGAGGTAAATTCAGTAGATTATGGAAACGTAGTTCACCTTGGTTCACAAAGTAATGAACTGTGTGTGTCCATGGTCAGAGGAGCCACCAGGAGATGCTATGTTTGTGTACAGTTAGGTAGATGAAAGGGGGAGGAGGGTTTCCTGGGTGGTAGAGACTACATCAACCAAAGGTAGTGAAAAGCATCAGTAGCGGTGCATTAGATAGTGAGCTCCTGTA